>NC_056734.1:2108743-2282249 GCF_019279795.1 Protopterus annectens | reverse complement strand
TCAATACCAGAATGAGATTTAATTTTGAAACCTCGACTGAAGTGCCTCTTTCCTATGGTCTTCACCTCTAGGAGTATAATCCAACTCAATATTGGCCATGATCCAGCAATAAACTCACTCCTGACAGCAGCAAAACAAAAGTGCAAATAAAAAAGTCTGACAAATTGCTGCTTCACAGGTAAACGCCCTGCTCAGAGAAATATAAAAAATTTTGTAAAACAACCAAGTACTGAGCAGGAGTGAGAGTGAGAAAATAACAGAAGATAACAATCCAAGATGTAAAATCCACATAGTTTATTGCAGACAAGAACAAACAGATAAGCGCTTTCACTGTATCAGCTTTTCAGATCCATGAAACAAACCTCCTAACACAAACTAGTTATATATTAAAAGCACACTGAGACAATTAAATAATTAACCTATCAAGAAGATGATCCAACACAAACCTCTATTTAAAGGCATAGCAAACTGCAAAAAACAGAAAAAGAACAGGAAAAAAGCTCACTACAAGAATATAAATGCATAAAATAATTTAAAACATCCGTAAAATGACTTTAAACACTCCATAGAATATATAAAAGATTTTCCAAAACACATAAACTAATACATGAAAAAAATTTATATATAAATACATAACAAACTTTGAGACATAAGGACATAATGTAGGCATACGCATATAAGTAATTACAAATAGTCACTTTACATGCCTGTGCTGCCTTAGGCTAGGTTTTATGGATGCCCTTTCATTTAAACCCAGTCCCCTATCAGCCCTTAAAAGTGTTATCCAGTCACTCTCTTTTCTTTCAGCGTATATCCTAACATCACCACCCCTCTGATTTGGGTCTTTGAGTCGAAGGGGATTTGACTCGAAGGTCGCACTACAGTGGGGTTAGGAAATTACCTTTTTCCCCCACTGTAGTGCGACCTTGGAGTTGGTATATTTAATTACAGGGGGTGTGGGGGCAGAGCCCCCGACATGGGGGGTGCAGGGGGGCTTGCCCCCTGCATAAACATAGTAAAAACATTGTGGAATGTTATTTGTAGTTGCTTCATAGTTTTCAATGATTTGAGATTCGATGAAATGGTAATTCGATGATATGAAGTAGAACCATATGTATATAGCGTCTATATTATCTTATCGTACGATGAAAATAGCAAACGCTATTTCACCGTACTGATAATGTCTAAACCACAAAATATTGAACATACGGAACAGCAAATTTTAAACACAAAGATAAGTGGGGGGCTTCACCCCCCACACCCTCCCTACTTAAATATACCAACTCCAAGATCACACCATAGTGGAGGAATTGTCAAAGTACCAAAGATGGCCTACCAAATTTTTTCCCTGGGAAATAATTTGATGTTCTGTGTCTTCGCTATTTTGCCATTTCGACAGTATCGGATCGACTAAATAGCTTTCGCAATTTAGTCCATTCGATACGCTAATATAGACCCTATATATATATATATATATATATATATATATATATACATACATGTAGTACTACTGGGCTTCAGGATGTCTGCAAGATCCAAGACATACAACTGGTATCTTTTCATGCATTTTTTTGTTTGTCTTTGTTGGTTTAATTTTAATGTTTAAAGCTAGTTCTGCAGTGTTAATTATACTGTCAGGAACTCTATACCCATTAGTGTTCTCACTAGCTATATTGTTTTTTGCACTGCAAGTGTCTGCTACAAGCCATCCATATTCCATCTTAGTAGTACTAAAGTACAGGCTTGAGTAAGTGACCTAATAATAATACAAAGTCTTCTGGGCCACCGATGCAAATAGATATTCTGGACCATTTCTTTTTACTCAGTTGCACATCAATCCCATAGATGGCAGATCTTTACTTCATTCATTTGTTGACAAGTTGAGTGGATACAAATGACATTTTACAGGGATGACCCAAGAGCAACATCTGGTTAAGTGACTTACTCAGAGTCACATGGTAGGCAAATGGAGATGTAAAGAACCAGATCATGTACTGTACTACAGGTTGTAGACAGTTAACAGCATATTACCATTGTTAACTTCCCCACAACCCACTATACTGAGCTCAATGATTTCCTTGCCATCTCCTACAGTTGCTGGAAACACTATCTGAACTCAGGTCTCATGTAATGTAATCAGGGCTTTGTCCTTCTGCAGCACAGTGTTACCAAGAGCTCAGAGCCTTGATCTCTCTATACTAACTGACAGACAGGTTGAGCTTGCTCCCCACCATTCATCCTCCTGTAGTGGAACTGGCCAGATATAGAGATTTAAGGGTTGTAAATTCAAGTACCCCCAGCCCAAACTCTGACCATCTTTTGAAGTGGGTCAGCCCTGACAATGCAGGTGTACTAGTGACAGCTTATAACAATATGGCTACTAGTGCTTTGGATCAAGTCATGCCAGTTAGTGTACCTCCTAGATATGATTTGAACCATGGCTTGATAGTAAGCTGAAGATGATTCATAAGCTGTTTGGGAGGGTGGAGCAAAGCTGAGGTATGTCCTGCCTTCTAGAAAGAAGGCAAACTGTTCTGGGTGAGTGTCATGCACATTACTAGAGATCATGCAAAAATAGGTTTTGTATATATCTAAATAAATCTCTGAGGCATCTATTCCTCCAGCAATACTCTTTGCTTCTTGCTCTTGGCTTAGGCTGCATTTGTGTCTAAAGAAACCTCATGCTGCCACCTGGTCTCTCTGATTTGAAGAATTTAGGATGCTACATGCTTTTTTGCAGACAAGACAGCCATTATAATGTGGTCCATACCTGGAAATATGCCCATCGGATGTTGTGACTCATCTAAAGTAGCTGATTTAGACTTGCACTAGTCTGAGTTTGTATTTATGTGGACTATGATGAGCTTGTAAAAGTAGCTGGAGTGATATGAAGAATCTTTTGTGACTTGGATCCTGACCCTACAAGCTAATATAATTTTGTCTTGATTTGGTGGGACCTGTTATTCTTCAGATTGTGCACTTCTCTTTGAGGACTGGAGATTTAACATCTGTATTTAAAGATACTGTGATTACCTTGATATATTTAATTACCTTGATAATTAAGAAGCCATTCTGGATGGCAACGTTTTAGAGAATTGTTGCCATGTCTCATAACTCCCATTTGTTGGGAAGGCTATTGAACAGGTGGTTTTCAACAGCTGTATTTATATGTAACATTTCATGGCATGCTGAATCAGTCTGCAGTTAGATTAAAGTGCAGTGTGGAGACTCTCCTCATTAAAGTGGTTAATGACGTCCTTGTGGTGGGAGATCTGTGTCAATATTCCATTTTTGTCCTACTTGAACTGCCTTTGATACTGTGGACCATGGAATCCTAAGCAAGTGACTGTGATGTGGGTTATTGAATACCTTCCTTGATGGGTTAATTTCTTACCTTTTTGAACATACTCATTTTTTGGCAGCAGGTTTAAATTCTTCTCTCTCTTACTGCCTTGAATGAGTCATTTCACAGAATTCAGCTTTGGTTCCTTAATTGTTCATGGCTTAAGTGCTATCACTTAGGGAAATCATGGTTAGGACAGGTGTCTGTTATAACAGTTGTGCTGATGATATTCAACTATATCTTTCCTTCTCTATGGATAGTATGCTGGGTTTTTCACCAGCAGAAGACTGCTTGGATTTGATTCTTGATTGGATGTTCAAAAATCATTTAAACACTCAACCTGGCTAAGAGTGAAGATATTTTGCTGCATACCTATACCTGTTATTCACAACTGCTTTTGTTCTCACCACTGATTATGTATGAGGGGGGAACTACTGTAATTTGTGTCCCACATTTGTGATCTACATTTTATCCTGAATAATGGACCAACATTAAAGGACTACATGCCATCTGCCAAGAGGACTTCATACTTTTGAAGAATATAGCTAGGATCATAAGCTATATACCAGCTTTGGACTTGGGGACAATGACTCCTCTTCTGATGTTGCTCCATCTGGACTACTTCAGCACCTTATACCTTGAGTTTTGTATGGGGATTTCACCTTCCTGTGCTTTGTATAAAACTATGCAGCCAGGATATTGCCTGGTAATGTTTGAACATCCCATATCACACCTGTTGGATTTGTGCTTGCTACCAGTTGCAGACAGATGTGCATTTAAGATCCTTACACACAGGTTCCATGTCCTAACTGACCTGTCCAAAAGAGCTGTTACCACCTTTGCTCCTGCCTATCCTTTCATGTAGTGAGAAAGGGGCTGCAGGCTGCCCTAAAAACTTGATTTAAATCTTCTGGTAGTATTTAAATTAGTAACCTTGTTGTGGTCCAGTAGAATTATCTATCTTTCATGATTTGGTTATGAGATGAAACTTTCCTTTAGGAGGTCCTTAAGTTACCATCATTTTAGGTTATTTTGGGGGTTTGGATCTGTTCTACACACAGTTTTAAACATTTAATGAAAAGTTAAGTATTATTTTACATATATCATATAACAATTGTATTAATTACTTTTTATACAATGCAATCAACTTCCATTGTATATTTTTGTTTTGATTTTTTTATTGTGTATTGTCTAGGCTTAGGTATTTTAATCTCTTAGAATACATAGGTCACATTTAATTGACCATTAAAATGAAAGAGAAATATGTGTAGAAGCAGAGAAGGTAGTGCTACAGAGAAGCTGGGCTGCAGAATAAAATACAGATGTACTGAAATAAGCATACACATTGCATAACATTTATCACACCAAGACACATAGTTTTATTTAATGATGTTATAGTCTGAAATATGAATTATGAGCTTCTGCATACTTTGGCAAAGGAGTGCAACTGCATAACACAAAGATCAGATCAGCCTTTTTGAGTTGTCATCTGGAAAAAGTTTAACTTTTTTGGCTGTGAAATGTTGAAAATGCACTTATCCAGGCACAGTTATGTGTTAAGGAACCTGCATGCACATATTTCAAAGGTGAAAAATCATGTCACCAAGCTAGTAATATATTTTGATACCAAACCAGTAATGACTATTTAATTAACTGCAGAAAGTGAAAATACGGATTTCATTGATGATCGCCAACCAAAGGTGCCTGCTAGGACTGCATTTTTTATCATTGTGCATTTCATAATTCTGCCTAAGTTGCTTTTATACAGATTTCTGAGCACAGAGATGGACTGTATTCTAGAAGCAAAATGTAAATGGAAGAGTTTCTTAGTATAAGCGTTTAGTACTAAAACGCTCCTATTCTATTACAGTTCTATTGCAGTTCATGGAACAACTCAGCCTACATTCAAACTTTAAAAAAAAGATCAAGCTTTTTTATAAAGGTGCCAGAAAATGAGTTATAATAGGCTATGAACTGTTTCTTATTGGAAATAGTGAGAATAATTATGCTTCAGTCCCTCTGCTTTATTTAAGGACTTTTGTAAATGCATCTTCGCATTAAGTGATCAGCGAGAGTGTTTAGTTAGGAGGAGAACAAACAGAACAGAATCATTAGTATTCTGAGTCTGTGAAACCACAGGCTCAGCTAAAACTCTGATCTCCAGATAAAGCCATGTCATCACTGGGAGTACACATATATCAGTAAGTCCCAAATTCTGAATAATCATTAGAGTTAGAATTTAGCATCATACTACTGCAAAAAATAAATAAATAAATAAATAAAAGATAAGTTCAGATAACAAAAGGAACAGCAAACATTTCAGAAGCAAAATATTGACCACTGGCATACATCGGAAGCATCCTCAGTGTTTGCTTTGTATAAACAAGTATCTTAATTGACAGAGACTATGCAACAAAGAAATTAAATAACCCAAATTAAATTTAGCCATTTACTCCTTATTAGATCTGTTTTGAGTCCATTCAGATCAATTCAATGTTCATATTTCTTTAAGAGCTTAGTGGATACTGTCATAACTCTCACCTGTTCCTGATTTTATAGAACACCCTTGATTTTGCCTCATATTTTTGCCTTGTCCATTATAAAATTTTAGATTTTTTTGGTAAATTTCTGAGGATTACAGTAGTCAGTCAATGTTGCTGAGCATTATAGAGTTTCATAAGTTTTATAGATCAGAAAATGAATGTTAATGCAAAATGTGTTCTATTAGCTTTCTAAGTAAATTACCATAACATTTAAATATTGTTCCTGTCTGGGTTTTTGTCACCCCCCCTAATTATTTTTGACTTTGGCGAGAATTCTTGAGCAAAAAATTGAGAGCTGTGTATACTATATAGAGAGTTTTACCTCATAGGATATATGACGGGTCTTGCTTTCTCAAGCAATATCCAGAGCCTCACTTTTTGTTTGTAAAAGATGTACCTACATGCCCATATTAACTGACTTGTCTTACTGTTGCTCAATGCTTTGGATATTGAAAAAACATAATCCCATTGATATTTCTCAGAAAGAATTGTCAAAAATGAGAAATGCCTTAGTTGTATGGAATTTGTGAGCATTACAAATAATATCATTCTGCAGGCACGTGCTATAAACTGATAGCAAATCAGAATCAAGAGAGAGTTGGGTCTACATACTGCATTTATGGAAATATATATATATATATATATATATATATATATATATATATATATATATATATATATATATATATATATATATGTGTGTGTGTGTGTGTGTGTGTGTGTGAAGATAGGTGAGGTAGATAGAATTTTAATATAAACCACAAGCTTGTTCTCTTAAGAACTGTATTGAATGTTGACCTGCAAAAAAATGTAACAGTGCACTCTGCTGTAAGAAAGCTGATAAGTCAAGCATTGTGAAATTCTTTGATCTAACACTCAGAGCCGAGATGTCTAGAGGGGGGCATTCTGCCTACTGTTTTGAGACCAGAGTTAAATGCTAGAATTTACATGTATAATTTATTTTATTGCTCTGACTTCCTGACCAGCTACAAGATCAAAAGGGCTATTAACCTCTGAGTTTCTGTTAGCCTGGGAAGCAGAAAAAAATGATGTGATCTTAAATGAGTCAGTGATACCGTGTTATTAATTTAAGGAGAGAAAGAATGAGGGCATTTATGCATTTGTCTTGAGAGCATCCAACTCACCAGCACTCTGTCTGTGTTCTATACGTAAGTTTATTTTAGAACTGTGTTTTCTCTTAGATATAGCTAGGAACTAGGAAGATTAGATTAGTTTTTTCTGTATTGATGTTAGAACTTTTGTACTGTATTATTTTAAGTATTTCTCTGTGATCTCTAAACTCCTTACCAGTACTTTTAAAGTAAGAAGTATTGTCTTGTGTTTTTATTATTTATTATTAAATATTTTTAAACCTTTCAACTGTGGCTGTTTTGTGTAGAGATGATTTAAGCTCTAGAGTACATTGCATCTATATAGTGATACTGGCCAAGCCACTCCAATAAGCCTTGACTGTTCAGTTGCACTTACCATTTGGATAATAATATTGCACAGTAATACTTGAACACCCTTAGTTAAGGGCCTTTTTAGTAGTTGATAAATATTAGTAGGTGGTGGCAAGTGGTACTACTGTATAGTCTGGGTAAAAGGGGCACAGCTGGAGAACATGTGCCAACCTTCCCCAGGAGTGTCTGTGTGGTTGTATATAACTCTTATCTCAAAGTGTGTGTGTGTCAGCTACTTGGGCGGGGACACGAAGAACTGGTTGGACAGAGAGGATGCTGGAGGTTTTAGCTTGCACACTAGGCTGAGATATGGATCCTATAGCTGTGCCAGTGGGGAGTCTTTTTGGGGACCTCGAGCGAAATGAAGAAACCAGCCCCAGACTGACTGTGATTTCTGTGAGCTCTTAAGGGAAATTGTACTTTACTGTGTGTGTATTTATTATCCTTTCCCTATATGGATGCCCCTCACTGGTGTTACTGGTGAGGATTGTGGCTGCTTGATTGCTGGGCCAGTGCACGGGCATCACATATTAATTGTTTGGCAGTGGTGGGATATCCACACCGCATATTAATTGATTGGCAAATACTAATTGGCTGTAGTGGTGTGGATAGTGTGAATTCCTGTAGCTTGTGTATAGTGATCACTGAAGGTGTTTTTGTACTCTAAATCAGCCATGCAGTGAATACTCAGAGTTCATATCACAATTGTTTTATTTCTTTTGTTAGCTTAGTTAGTCAGGGAGAGCAGGCAGCATGTCAGCAAAGGAGTACAGAAAGCTGTCAAGGAGCCAGCTGGTTGAGATGTGCCAGGCTAGGGGACTGGTGCATGGAAACTAGACATGACATGATTGCAGCTTTGGTCACAGCTGCATCAGAAAACAGCAACCAGGAGGACGATCAGACTGGCAGTGGAGATGTACCACACTCAGAGAATGGACAGCTCAACCTTTCTACAGAGGACTTAATAATCCATCTGGAGCTAAAGAAACTTAAGTTGGAGGCCAAGTGTGTGGAAATAAAAGCAACAGAGAGACTGAGGCATCTTGAGAGTAAGGGCAATGAGAAACTGTGACGTTTGCAGGCTGAGGAGAATAAGAAACTGCTTTGCCTTGAAGCTGAGGAAAGGAAAGGCAGAGGCCACATGAAAAGGAGATGCTGACTCTTCACCAGAGTCACGGAGGCAATGAGGAAGGGAGTAACTGGACCCCAGAAGCACAAAAGGTCATTAAATTTCTTCCACATTTACAGAGGGGGATATTTAGATAGCTTCATTCACATGTTTGAGAGGGTATGTAAGCAGTATGATGTTAACCAAAGGCTCTGGGTATGGTTCCTGACCCCCTTACTCCATGGTAAAGCTGTAACTATGTTGTCTAAAATTTCTGATCAGGAATTTTTTGATTATACTATTGTTAAGAACTGCTTGTTAGAATTTTTTAAGCTAACACCTGAAATGTATAGGAAAAAGTTTCGTGAGCATAGACGCAAGGCAGATGAAAGTGTATGTGAAAACGCTGCTGAACTGAGCACTTTTTTCAGAGGTGGGTAAGTGGGTGTCAGGTCACCAATTTTGAAGGGCTGGCAGACCTTTCGGTGAGGGAGCAAGCCCTTAGCACTTTTCCTGAGGACATGAGGATCTGGTTAGCTGATAGACAATGTGCTACTTCAGAGGAGTTGGGGAAGAAGGGAGACTTATACCTACCAAGCAGGGCATCCCTGCACAGGAAAGGGACCCCAAGCACTAATTATGGGTCTAAAGGAACACATGGTGGGCAGCACAGACTGCCCCAACAGAATCTGCCAGTATCAGGGGAAGCTACTAGTCCAGGTATACATCCAGGACCTAGGGTTAAATGTTTTAAATGCAACCAGTGGGGCCATGTGGCATACAGATGTCCATGGAGGCAAGGTGGGGAACAAAAGGAGAGAGAGACAGTAAGTGGGGAAGACAAAATGACAATAGTAGGTTGTCTTGAGACAACAGTGATACCAAACTACCATCCTGCAGATGTCCTGATAGGGAAGGATTTGGATGAGGCAGTACCATGTACTCATGCAGTTACACGCAGTCAGGCTTGGAGACAAGAATGTGGTCTGGCAGCCTGGGGGAAACCCAGACAGACCGCATACTTGCAGCCAGGACTGGTGAGGTGGTTACTTCAGGGAGGAAGCTACTCTGTAGCAGTGAGACTGAAGGTGAGCCACAGCTGCTTGTGGGTACTGATATTCCCTTGGACAGAGTGACTGCAAAGGTAGAGGTGAGTAATAGTACCCAGGCTGACAGAGAGGCATCACTGTCAAAGGATGCCAGACTTCCTGTGGAAGGGGAGCTGGGAAGGGTTGCAAAGGGAGAGATGAGACAGGCTCAGCTCTCAGACCCTACATTGCAAGGCCTGAGGCAGGTAGCTAGCGAGACACCTGATTTTCAAGGGAAGGGGAAATCTGTACATTGGAACAAAGGGTTACTGTTTAGAGAGTGGACTCCTGAGGGAGGGCTAGGAGGTGAGAGGGTACAGCAGTTGGTAGTGCCCAGAGCCTACAATCTGGCACTTCTAGCCATAGCCCATGATATTCCCTTTGTAGGTCATATGGGCATAAAACATACAAAGAGATGTATTATGCAGAACTTCTATTGGCCTGGAATTTCCAGAGATTTAACAGGGTACTGCAGGACCTGTGAGCAGTGCCAAAAGGTAGGCAAGGCAGGAGACAAGGTGAGAGCTCCTTTGATACCTTTGCCTGTACTGAGGAGCCATTTCAGAGGGTAGTTATGGATACTGTGGGGCCTCTGAGTACCCCAAGTACCACAGGGAAAAATTATATCCTATTGGTAGTGGATTATGCTACACGATACCCTGAGGCAGTGGCTCTGTCCTCCATTGAGGCAGAAGAAGTGGCAAATGTTTTGATAGAGATTTTCAGCAGGGTAGGTTTCCCAAAAAAATACTGGCTGACAGTGGTGCCAATTTCATGTCAGACCTACTGGCTTGTCTGTGGAAGTACTGTGGGGTGAAGCACCTGAAGACCACCCCCTACCATCCCCAAACTAATAGTCTTGTTGAGAGGTTAAACTCTCCAATTAAGTCCATGCTACAGGCATTTGCAGACCAGTTTAAGAGGGAGTGGGACAAATATTTGCCCCACCTGTTGTTTGCTTAGAGAAAGGTTCCCCAGGAATCCACAAGTTTTTCACCCTTTGTGTTGCTGTATGGGCATAGGGTGAGTGGACCTCTAGATTTATTTTGAGATGAGTGGGAAGGTGAGTGTGAACCTCACAGGGGGTCTGTTGTGGCTTATGTCCTAAATCTCAGGACAAAGCTTAGGGAACTCATGGGCTTGGCCCAGGGGAACCTGGCAGAAGCTCAACAACAAAACAAGATATGGTATGACAGGAATGCTTGAGCTAGAGAGTACACTGTAGGGCAGCAGGTAATGGTTCTTATTTCTGTCAGACACAACAAGCTGCAAGCAGCTTTGGAGGGACCCTACAAGGTGGTAAGAAAGGTAAATGATGTTAACTACATTGTAGAACTGCTAGGCAGGAGGCAGGAGCACAAATTGTACCATGTTATCATGATGAAACCTTACCATGATAGGGAGGCCCTTGGGCTGAGCATTTGCAGTGGATTGCAGGAGGAGTCTGAGGGGAGATCTGGTGACTGATCTCCTCAGTGAGGTTCAGACTGACACCTCAGTGGAAGGGGTAGCAATGTCCCAGCAGCTGTCTCCTACCCGGGTTTGAGAAATCTGAGCAGTGTTACAGGAGTCTGGGGACATGTTCACTGGGAAACCAGGGTGCACCAACCTGGTGCAGCACCAGGTGGATGCATGACCCCAAAGTCATATTAGGCAGGCCCCTTATAGGGTGCCTGACAGAGTCAAACAGACTCTGAGGGAGGAGATACAGGAGATGTTGGAACTAAGGGTAATTCAAGAGTCCAACAATCCCTGGGCCTCCCCAGTGGTGCTGGTGTGAAATAAGGATGGCAGGACCAGATTCTGTGTGGACTACAGGAAATTAAATAGTCACACAGAGTTGGATGTTTACCCCATGCCTAGGACAGATGAGGCCCTAGAGCAGCTGGGTGGGGCTAAGTATATTACAACCATTGATCTTACCAAGGGTTACGGGCAGGTGCCCTTGACTCCCAGTGCTAAAGAGAAGTCAGTCTTTGTGCCTCCTTTTGGCTTGTATGAGTTCACAAAAATGCCCTTTGGGATGAAGAATGCCCCAGCAACTTTCCAGAGGCTGGTAGATCATATCCTAGCAGGAGCAGGAGGATTTTCCCTTGCTTATCTAGATGATATTGCCATCTACAGCCATTCCTGGCAAGAGCACCTTCAGCATGTCAGGGAGGTGCTGGGCAGATTACAGAGAGCAGGGTTGACCATTAAGCCGAGCAAATGTCAGGTGGGTATGGCAGAGGTCTCCTACCTGTGACATGGAGTGGGGAGTGGTAAGATCAGGCCAGAATCTGCCAAAGTGGAAGCCATTCAGGCATGGCCTGCACCTGTTATCAAAAAGCAGGTGAGGGCATTCTTAGGGACAGCAGGGTACTACAGAAAGTCCGTTCCCAGTTATAGTACCATAGCTTCTCCCCTCACAGATCTGACAAGCAAGAACAGGCCAGATAAGGTAGTGTGGACCCCAGCATCTGAGCAGGCATTCCAGAAGCTTAAAGAAGCTTTGGGAGGACCCCCTGTGTTAGCCAGCCCAGATTATAGCAAAGAATTTGTTGTGCAGGTGGATGCTTCAAACCATGGGCTGGGGCTGTACTTAGCCAGATTTCTTCAGAGGGAGAAGAGCACCCAGTGGTTTATCTCAGTCATAGGCTCCAACCCAGGGAGGAATGCTATGGAGCTGTAGAAAAGTAGTATCTAGCCATAGTGTGGGCACTGCAGAAACTTCAGCCTTATCTGGTATGGAAGAAAATTCACTGTAGTGACAGATCACAATCCCCTAACATGGTTACACAGAGCCAGCCGGCAAAATGCCAAGTTGCTAAGATGGAGCCTAGGGTTGCAAGCATATGATATGTCAGTGCAGCACCGCAGTGGGATTAGCAATGTCATCGCAGATGGGCTCTCAAGACAGGGAATGGGGTAAGGGATACTCAGATAGACCTAACCCATTCAAGCAACATTTCTGAAGGGGTGCTTGAAAAACTAGCTTGAGTTCTCCGCAGGGGGAGATATGTGAAAATAGGTGAAGGCTGCCAGCCTAGCTAGATAGAATTTGTAGATAATTCTGTCATTTGTAAATATTAATATAAGCCACAGGCTTGTTCTTGTAAATGTGAAAGAACTGTATTGGATGTTGAACTGCAAAAAAATGTAACAACAGTGTACTCTGCTGCGAGAAAGCCAATAATTCAAGCACTGTGAAATTATTTGATCTAAAACTTGGAGCCAAGATGTCTAGAGGGAGTTATTCTGCCTATTGTTATGAGGCCAGAGTTAATAGCTAGCATTTACATGTATAATTTCTTTTATTGCTCTGGCTTCCTGACCAGCATCAAGATCAAAAGGGCTATTAACCTCTGAGTTTCTGTTAGTCTGGAAACCAAAAAGAAATGATGTAATCTGAAATGAATCAGTGGTACTGTGTTATCAATTTATGGAGAGAAAGAATGAGGGCATTTGAGTATTTGCCTTGAGAACATCCAACTCACCAACACTCTGCCTGTATTCTATATGTAAGGTTATTTTAGAACTATGTTTTCTGTTAGATATAGCTAGGAACTAGGACAATTAGATTTGTTTTTTTTCCTGTACTGATGTCAGAACTTTTCTACTGTAATATTTTAAGTATTTCTCTGTGACCTCTGAACTCTTGACTAGCACTGTGTAGTAAGAAGTATTGTCTTGTGTTTTTATTATTTATTATTAAATGTTTAAACCTTTCAGCTGTGGCTGTTTTCTGTAGAGATAATTTAAGCTCAAGAGTACATTGCATGTATATAGTGATACTGGCCAAGCCACTCCAATAAGCATTGACTGTTCAGTTGCACTTGATATTTGGATAATAATATTGTACAGTAATAATTGGACACCTTTTGTTAAGGGCCTTTTTAGTAGCTGATAAATAGTAGAGGATTGTGGCAAGTGGTACTACCGTATAGTCTGGGTAAAAGCAGCACAGCTGGATAACCTGTGCTAGCCTTCCCCAGGAGTGTCTGTGTGGTTGTATATAACTCTTATCTCAAAGTGTGCATGTGTCAGCTAATTGGGCAGGAACACGAAGCACTGGTTGGGCAGAGAGGGTGCTGGAGGTTTTAGCTTGCCCATTAGGCTGAGATCAGGACCATATAGCAGTCTTATTGGGGACCTGGAGAGAAAGGGGGAAACCAGCTCCAGACTGACTGTGATCTATGTGTGCTCCTAAGGGAAATTGTACTTTACTGTGTGTGTATTTATTATCCTTTCCCTATATGGACGCCTCTCACTGGTGTTAGTGATGAGGATTGATGCTCCTTGATTGCTGGGCCAGTGCTTGGGCGTCACAATATGTATATATATATATATATATATATATATATATATATATATATATATATATATATATGTGTGTGTGTGTGTGTGTGTTTGTGTTGATGTTTTGCTGCATCAACTGTCACCATCTCTCTTGATTCAGTGCTACTTTCCTACCTTCTTTGTAAAGTCATGTCTGACTGTGGCAAGTCTTCTCTCACTCACTCCATCCATCTCTGCTTGACGTCCTTGGTTCTTCTTATCTTTTCCTGTCTGTCCCAAATGTTCTTCACCAGATTGTCTTCTGTTTTCCTGCACATGTGCCTAAACCACTGTAATCTGTTCTCTTTGACCTACTCTGTGATTGGTGCTACTTGGGTTTCTACTCTGATGTCCTCATTTCTTCATCTGTTCCACAGTGTATATCCTACCACCCATCTCAGGTATTTAATTTCCATGGCCTCTAGCTTCCTCAGCTGTTCTGCCTTCACTGCCCAGGTTTCTGTACCATAGTATAGTACTAGTCACACTACTGTTTTGTACCCTTTACCTTTTAGCTTCTTTGGTATTCTACTGTCACACACTATCCCTGACAGTCTGTTAGCTGCAGCCCCTCTAATTCTGGCTCTGGCCTCCTCATTCAGACTTCCCTTCTCTTCAAACACCCCCTCCCAGATACTTGAGGCTGGTAACCTGTTCCATTAATTTCCCTTCTTTCTCAATTCTTAGCTTCTTCTGATTTCCCCATTTGCTGCTAGATATTGTCTTATCTGTAGTCAGTTTCATCCTGTATGCCTTTAGCTTTGCATTATTTTTCTTGTTGAAGTTCTTGTTCAGAGTCAGTATGTAATGTCACACTGTCAGCACACAACAGCTTTGTTAATCTGTCCTCGCTGATCTATTTGTTAATATAGTCCATCAGCAATATGAACAGCATTGGGCTCATAGCCAGGGAATTGTTATGGCTAAGCTTGTATAGTCCCTAGGGCCAATAGCATAGTACCAACCTATGAACCTAAAGCTGAACCTTGATGCACACACACTCCCACTGGGAACCTGTCTTTGAGTTTAGGTCCTTGTACAGAGCATGCACTAATTTTACCAATGCTTCAGGGACTTTGAACTGTTGCAGTACTGGCCAAATTAGCTTTCTTGGAACTTTGTTGTATGCTTTCTACAAGTCTAGGAATGCCAAGTTGGACGCTTCCCTCATGTCTAACTTCTTCAACTATCTGTCTAAACTGAAACCATCTGGTTGCTATGTGCTGCATCCTGATCAGAATTTGAACCGTCTCCCATCTTACTTTCTACTCCTCTGGGTATCTGTTTATCAATCACCCTCCAAAATATTCATGAAGTATGACCGCAGGATGATACCTCTGTACTGTCCACATTTTGTTCTTGTACACTGGCGTGAGTATACTTATTCACCAGTAATCTGAGATACACCTTTCTCTTCATACTGCTATCAGTACTCTCAAGAGACATGTCTTCCCTATCTCACCAACCATCTTGATCATATCTGCTGTGACCTCATCTGAGCCTGCTGCTTTCCCTAACTTCATTTTCCTTGGTGCTGTTCATACTTCTTCACTGGATGGGCTCCTCATCTTCATTCATCGTAGGCTGTTTCTGGGGCAGTACAGCTTCAGTGGGGATTTTATCATTCATAAGCTGCTGGAAGTACTCTTTCCATCTGTCTTTGATGGCCTGTGGATTGGTGATCAGTTTGTTGCTGCCATTCTTTATAAAGAGTGTCTCATGACTATATTCTTTATCTTTTTGTCTTTTCCTTGCAACCTTCTAGGATTTATTTATGCCATCTACTGAGTCACTTTACAGAAGCTGGTAGAGTGTTTTGATGCCTTGTTCTTTGCTATTGCAACTGCTCTCTTAGCCTCTTTTTTAGCCAACCAGTATCTTTTCCTGATCCATCTTTTCTATCTCCCACTTTTTCCTGCACTTCTTCTTTCTTTCTTTTGATGACTTCCTGGACTCTTGCATTCCACCACCAGCTTTCCTTATATACCTTATTTCCATACCTAGCTTGGATGCATATGTATTCTGTGGTCCTCACACAATTTTAGCCATATCCTCTTCTTTTGAAGTGCTAGAGACCAGAATATTTCCCTTGAGCTCATGTGCTTTCTCTGCAGTCAACTTTCAGGTCTTCAGCCTAGTCGCTGTTGACATTAGAGCCTTATCTCACCACTTCTTACTACTGACTGTGGCAACCAGCTGTTTATAGGTTCATAGGTTCATACTAGGCTATCTGCCCTAGGGCATTTATAAGCCTAGCCAGAATGTGTTTGGCTTTCGCCACCCATTTTAAATTAATTTTGCTATGCCCTTTTTCAAGGTTAGTATACTGTGCCTCTGTCTAACAGTGACACAGAAGTGATACCCGGGTTAAACCTACGATCTCCCATCCACTCATCAAGATTCCTCTTGAAGAGAGTCAATGAGGGACTCTGCCTAACCTGGACTGGGATTTTATTCCAGAGTAAAGGGAGCCTCTGGTTATGAATCTGTCCCTCCAGCATGTCCTATTTATTTCAGTGCTGAGGTTTAAGTCTCTCAAGCATGTAGCTCGATGGGATTTGGATTTTCTGAGGTGCAGCATGTCCATTAATTCCGGGTTGGACATGACTTTATACGTCAGGCACAGATTGCCCCTGAACAGGTGGTATGCCACTGAGTAGAGCTGGAGTTTCTTTAACCAGGCAGCATATGGCATCTGTTTGAGCCCTTTGATCCTCTTGGTGAGGTACTTTTGGGGTCTTTCCAGTTGCTGCAGGTGTCTGGTAAGGTACATCCCAAAAGGGGCATTGTACTCAATTATGGGCCTGATGAGGGATGAGTAAAGAGGCACGATGACCTCCCCTGATCTAGATGAGAATCCCTTCATGATTAGGTGAGCTATATAAAATGTTTTTCTAACCACTTTGGCCATGTGGTTGTCAAATGAGAGACTGCTATCCCCAGGTCCCTAATTACTTCTTCTGTACTTAATGGATTACCACCTATGTGGTAATTTGTGGGCACTTTGTTTTTGCCAAAGGGGATGACTATACACTTTTTGGCGTTTAGCTTGAGGCCATGGCTCTGGCACCAGTTGTCTGTTTCTATGAGGCCCTTTTGGAGGATGCTTGTGTCGGCTGGAGAGTTGATTATGGCGCCCAGTTTGCAGTCATCTGCGAAATTGGTCAGCCACAGTCCTTCCGTGTTGGCCTGTACCTCTGAGAAATATATACCGAACAAGAGAGGTCCCAGGACTGAGCCTTGTGGGACGCCACTTGTAACTGGTTTGGAGTCTGACATGGCTCCAGCAATTCTAACCATGTGGGTTCTGTCCTTGAGCCAGTTTGCAACCCATCTAGTGACATAGGGGTTTATATTTAAGCTGGTGAGCTTATCTATAATGCCGAGTGGGGTATTGTATCAAGGCTTTTGCGAGGTCCAGGTAGGCTGTGTGGACCACCTTTCCCTCATCAATGGCCTTGGTGACTGTTTCAAAGAAATCAACCAGGTTTAAGAGGCAGGATCTGCCCTTAACAAAGCCGAACTGGGTAGGATCCAGTGTCTGTAGGTCCCCAATATCTTTATTTATGAGGTCCATGATGATCCTTTCCATAGCTTTGCAGACCAAGCTAGTCAGGCTTATGGGGCGATAGTTTCCAGGATCCGTTGAGGCACCACCTTTGTGGAGACGTACCAGTGTTGGTGTACGCCACTCTTTGGGTACATATCCTGTAGTAAGGCTGAGATTGAACAGTAGTTTTATGTTTGGGTTTAGCTCTTCGTGGAGTTCATGTAGGCGCAGCCGGGACACCGTCTGGTTCCATTGATGCTGTGTTTTTTGCTTTGGAGAGGGCGGCTCTTACCTGAGCATCTGAGATGTCAGGGGGGCAGCACTCTGCTGGGATAGATATTTGCCCTTTTGGTGGGGAGGGGTGGAGAAGTTTGCGCTGAACCTGTCAGCTAGGATGTTGGGAATGTCTGTGGGTTCGGTGTATTTTTTGTCATTTTGGACTAATTCTGAGCATATCTGGGAATTCCCACCCAGGTTCCTAACATAACTAAAGAAAGCCTTGTGATTACCCTTAGTGTCCTGTGCAATTTTTCTCTCGAAGCTGGCCTTAGACGATTTTATGAGTGCCCGTAGTTTTTAGCTAATACTGATCAGAGATGCCTTCCCTTTTTGGGCTAACTCTTTCACTTATGATGACTTTGCAGTCACTGATTCTATTTCAGTTCCCTTTCCTTACTAAGAGGAAGCCTACCTGAGATGCATGTTGGCCAGTCTTATATGTGATCTTGTGACTGTCCCTCTTACTGAACTGTGTATTGGTCACCATCAATCCATTTACCAGACAGAAGTCTAGAATGGTCTCTCCTATTAAAATTAGTTGAGTGAAACAAATGCTAAAAATCAAAATTCATGGAATATAATTTTCTGAAGGGTCACAATAAGACCTTGATTTTGCCTTGTTAATTTAAATAGCAGTAAATTTTTACAAGACTATGTGAGGACCTCAGAAATAATAGGCACCTGGCCACTGATAACAGAACTACCATTACAGATCTTTGGTTTTGCTTGATAAGCTTTCCATAAAGAAGTACATTGACCTGAAGTAAACAGACCCCACCTAGTCTGGATGTTTTCAGGTGTGACTACTCAGATAGATGTAATCAGACTCATCACTGTAAGGTGAAGCTCATTAAAATCTGAAATATTTATTCCTCTAAACTGCTAAACAAATAGTTTCATCTAAAATTCTAAACATCACAAAGGTGGGAATCTATTGGTTAGCAGTGAGCATAGCATGTAAAAGGGATTAAAATATGTTTCAGGTTATGGAATGCTGCAAAATTTTTATTAATGGGTAAAATTGCTTATAATTTATCCAATGATCCTTTCACACTGGACTTTTTATTCTGCATGTGCTTGTATAATCGTATAGTTAAGAGCAGGTGAGTGTACAAACAGACAGAATGCTTACTAAAATGTATCAATTTAGTGAGCATTACAAGTGTGAATGGAAAATGAAGGAAAATATTTACACGTTTCACAATTCACCTCGGCATATTCAAAGTTCTACTTCTAGGTCTTCTTCTTCTTTCGGCTTTTCCCGGTTAGGGGTCACCACAGCGGATCACCTGTCCACTCATGATTGGCAGTGGAGTTTTACAGTGTCGGGTTGTCAGCCCGGCGCTCAACCTTCTACAGAAGACACACACGCACACACTCACACCTAGGGACAATTTAGAGTGTCCAATCCACCTACAGCATGTCTTTGGGATGTGGGAGGAAACCCACGTGACCACAGGGAGGACATGCAGACTCCACACAGAAGGTACCCCAGCCAAGGATTGAACCAGAGAACCTCTTGCTTTGAGGCGGCAATGCTAACCGCTGCACCACCGCGGCCACCCCAAAGTTCTACTTCTAGGTATTGTAAGAGTTCAAACAGAATATAATTTAATGGGGTCATGTAAATCTATAGTAGCATACAAACTCATGTGAGCTTGTATATATATATTCTCATGTGCAGGTGCAGTCAACTCATGTCTGTATACATATATATATTTATATATTGTCTTGCTCTAAGGATTGTAGTATGGCTGTCAGCATAAAGGTCTTTATCCTGTTTCTTGGGTCCTGTTGCATTTTGCATTTTTAACTCTGGTCCACATATTCTTTGCAACAAAGATATATAAGGTAAGGATAAGCGTGCAGGTTTCTTTATAAAAAAGCTATAAATTATATGCTAAATGGAAGTCAGCAGCATAATTTCTCCCACACCACAGAAGATCAGATGCTTTATAATCCGAATGCCCATGTGGGTAGACTTTGAAGTGAAGCAGAAAGAAGTGAAATACGATTAGTACTTTCAAAAGTATGTCCAGTGATAATGGTTTGCAGCACTTTGTTACACAGCACTTGAGCATCTGGAGCAAGAGTTCAGAATTTTTCTTCCATGCCTATCTCCTCTTGTGCTTTTGAGACACCTGTGGAGTGAAGCTAGTTAGAGTTCTATTTATTTATTTCACCTTTATATAAGGTTGTCTTGAACCTTTAATTACTGTCACATAGAAATTATTAACCATATTTATCTCTACCTGCTACCTGCATGTTATGGGCATCAACCATTCTAGTTTTATTCATTTGTTCCCTTCTACACAGTGTGTGTGTGTGTGTGTGTGTGTGTGTGTGTGTGTGTGTGTGTGTGTGTGTGTGTGTGTGTGTGTGTGTGTCTGTTTGCTGATCACTAGTGACCGTCTTCTGGTACATAAATACTTGTATATGATATTGCCTGTAGTATGTATGCATTTCGGATGCAATCCAAATGCTGAGTTCATGAGAAGCAGTTGATTTGAAAAAAGTATAGTGTACAGAAGCATCTCACATGATGTACTGTTAAATATCAAGCACGCAAGGACAATGATAGTATTTAAGATGAGTAAACCAATGCACACCATTTTATTTTCTGACTCAATTATAGGAAAGGAATATAATTGTATCACAAAGGCAGATTGCTCTATAAAGGTAGAGTGCAGGATGTAGAGTGCAGTGTGCAATTTTGGATGAATAAAAAAGTAAGCTATCCACAGTGTAAGACAAAGACTGAAAATGGTTTAATGTCTTGCTTGCTGAAGCTCTCTCTGTTTAAGTACAGTACTAGTTGAAGGGCAGATGTAATGAGGTAAATGAGTTTACATTTGACTGAGAACATTTGTAGGTAACTTCTATTATCCTTCCAGGAAAAGCCAGTTAACAATTATTATAGTTAGTGGATTAGTTTTCACTTACAGGAATGTACAGTATACGCTTGTGTATGCTAGTATAAGTCCAGCTTAGCTCCAAAACAGCAATACTCTAAAAGAACAGTTTAATGGGCTCACACAGTGAACTGTATGCTGTCACCAGTAGCAGGCCTCACCTCCCTTTGGTGAATCTAGTTTCAAGAAGGTAAGTACTTTGATAATGCTTAATAATGTCTCAGTGTGCCAACTACAGGTGAGGGAGAAATCTGATTCTGAGATTTTTAAAGAATTGGACCCAGTATAATATTCCCCCTTCAGGCAGAGAGGGCACAGACTCTCCAAGGATCGCATGCATTCTGTGTTTGGTCCTGTCTCAGCTGCACTGACCATCATAGCACTGTGATAGAACCAGTTGTCATCATCTTCATAACTAAACTTCAGTGTGGTTGAGAGATTTCACTTAATTCCTGCTCATCATAATACTGATGTAATTCTGATTTAGATGTCCATGTAGCATATGAGCATCTCTGTATTGTCAGCATTTTAGAATTATTTAATGTAAGTATCATATTGGCTTATCTTTGTATGTGGGTGTTGCAATTTTATTGAGGAGCAAATGATAATCGGGGACAGTTTATCATTATAAACACTTTTATTCTATAGTCTGCTACTGAACATGTAAATTTTTGTGCAGCTGTTGTCACAAATAGACAATAGTAGCAAATTCTGGAAATGAATCTGGTTCTGCTGTGTTACCAACATGACACTAAAATAGTAAACTCCATTTAGTCAGGTAACTGAGTTTCTTAGCAGCTATTTAAGCTGATAGCAGCAAGCAGTTATGTCTTCAGCTGTACATTTGTTTGAATTATTACTGTCAGTGGAAGTGATTTTATGTATGGCTGTATGACTAGCTTAAAAACAAAGGAAGCAAAAGTCTCAAATATTTTTTTTATTAATTTTTTTCATAATATGAAATCAAAAATGATAATACAGTACAATAGAAGTTGTTGATGTTGCAATTTGCATAACATGAGCAAGTTATTAAACTTGATGTTCACACACTGTAATATTTAGCTAAAGTTAACAACTGAGGATTACCATGAAGTTATGATTGTGTTATGGTTCAGTCAGGATGTATGAATATAGTAAAGCAATTGACCTATACATTATGGTAATACAATACAAGTATATCTTGAGGCATAACACCAATTTAGTTGCCATTCATGATAGAATACCAATTAAAGCTTTACATTAGTTCTGATAATATGTTTGGTTCTTTTGACTTTTGGTATACACCTATGAAATGATGAAGGCAGTTTCTGTAATGTGCCTAAGAACAGACCTGACTCTAATCACAGTTTAATTGCTAGTTTCCTGCAAACATGAGCATTGTGTCTATCATACTGCAATATGAAGTCAACAATGGCTATCAGCTTCTGAAATTCATTTAAGGTCTACCCAGCTGTTTTTTTTTTAACTAGGCAAGCCTAACAGACAGAAATATTTGTTTCCAGTGATGATGCAAACCATTGTGACTGGTTTAACTGGCATCATCTGAGTCACACAGTACACATGTGGAATATGAAAGACTCAAACTTATGAGTAGAGGATAAAGTTCACTAGACCTTGTAGCCTTGATCCTCTGTGCTATCTTGCAGGAGAGTAAGACAGTTCATTATGCTAGCAAGCTGAAGGTAGTTTTAGAAAATATGTTGCCAGTGGATGTAAAGTGGTTAAGTGAAGATGTGACTGACAGTAAATATTGTTGCTGCCGTTGTAACAGAAATGTAGTTAATGAGAGGCTTTGTACTGTGCTACTGCCTCCAGTTACTGCCCAAAGCAGCCATAATGTCATGCATGGGAAAAGTTAACAGCTCTGGACTCTTACCAGAATAATTAAAACAGGCTGAGTAGGAACTCTGCTGACTCAGAAGCTTTATGCAAGCTAAACAGCTGTTTCTAACAAATGACAAGGCAAGGATTGTGTATTTATAGCATGCCTTTTAACCACTGACAGAGGATCCTATTGCACTTAGCTTAACTTATGAGATGCAAGCTAAATGCATTAAAACTTTTTAGGTGCTGATGTCTGCTGGAGGGTGAAATGTATTGATATTAGTTATTATACCTCAGAGGAAGTTGCACAGTTCTAGACTTGCAGTCTGTAAGGTTCATCCAAAGATTGTTCTGTGATGATGTAGAATAAGAGTTCATAAACACGGAATGTCATTTTTACCTAATAGATTTGGTTGTGAGGTGAAAACAAAAACATTTGGACATGTCGTAGTGCAGAATCACACAGAGGAATGGATGTCAAGAACTGATTCCGGGTTATAAAGAGCTTTTGATTAATCTGCACCTAAAAGCCTGTGGTATTGTTTAGTTTGTTAATCTCTTTTCTGCAGGAGGTTAGATTCACTGGGAAAAGTACTGCAGAAGCATATTTTCCCATAAAGACTTCTGTGAGTATAAACACTGGCTATTGTGGAACAAGACACTTCATAAAGCAAGCAGAGCATATGTTATTCCACTGCAGTCCTTATCTGGAAAATGTCCACAAGATGATATGTAAAAATGGGGGATTAAACAAGCATGCTATCCTTTTAAGCACCTGACATTCCAGAAGTGCAAATTGCTCCTTGCTCTAAACATGTTATAGAATGATAAATGTATTATTCTGTACAAGTTTCAGTGACAAGTTATGGTGGGAAATAACATGCATTATTATGTTAATGTCTGTCACTTTGCTAAATATAAGGATATCATGATATGGCAATACAAGCCTTTAACCTAATTCAACCTATGGAACAAGCCTATGGTGTTGTGGTATAGGTCAATAATAATTCATTGAAGGTTCAATTCAGTGAACCTTTCTTCATCAAATTCTAACCATCGAATGTTCATTTCAGCGAACGTTCTCATCGAAGAAAATTTTAAACAGGGAAACTAAGCACATGGCCAACACAACACCAGAAAAGACACTACAGTATGTAAAACCCACCAAAGTGGGGGACATCACTCCTCACACTCCCCTAAATATATATACCAACTCCAGCATAACACTACAGTGGAGAAAATGGCTTTTTCGCAGATATGAACACTCCCTGAAATGAATGTTTGATGGTTAGGGTTTGATGAAGAAAGGTTCTCTGAATTGAAACTTTGATGAATTAATATAGACCCCTTGTGACACATCTCTAGCTCCTGTCCCCAATCCCCCAAACTCTACTCAAGTAACCTATTTCTTACTGACAAACATTACAAATTAAGTTTAACCACAAATGTTAACCCTTTGCTGATCTGTAGTTTGATTGAATTAAAGGAATGATTTCAACATAAACCATAACAATCAATCAGTCAGTTGTCCACATATTAAATCTGGCAAAAGATTTACACCAGATGCCCTTCCTGCTGTAACCCTCCCCATTTATCTAGGCTTGAGACCAGCATGAAGAAATATATTGGCTTGTGCATTCCCCAGTGGCTTGCCTGTGGTCAGTGGTGAGGTTTGTGGTAGGAGTGATGGATGCGTACAAGGTGGAGGTGGGATTACATCAAGGATCAACTCTGAGCCCTTTGTTATTTGCAATGATGATGGGCAGATTGATAGATGAGATCAGATAGGAGTCCCCGTGGACTGTGATGTCTGTGGATGACATTATGATTTGTAGTGAGAGTAGAGAACAGGTTGAGGAGACCCTGGAGAGGTGGAGATATGCTCTAGAGAGGAGAGAATGAAGGTCAGCAGGACTAAGACAGAATAGATGTGTGTGAATGAGGGGGAGGGCAGAGGGATGGTGAGGATGCAGGGAGTAGAGTTGGGGAAGACAGATAAGTTTAAACTCTTGGGATCATTAGTTCAGAGTAATGGTGAGTGTGGATGAGAGGTGAACAAAAGAGTGCAGGCAGGGTGGAGTGGGTGGAGAAGAGTGTCAGGAGTGATTTGTAATAGGTGGGTACCAGTAAGAATGAAAGGGAAGGTCTACAAGAGGGTAATGAGACCAGCTATGTTATATGGGTTGGAGATAGTGGCACTGATGAAAAGACAGGAGTCAGAGCTGGAGGTGGCAGAGTTAAAGATGTTAAGATTTGTACTGGGTGTGACAAGGATGGACAGGATTAGAAATTAATATATTAGAGGGTCCTCTCAGGTTGGACGGTTTGGAGACAAAGCCAGAGAGGTGAGATTGGTTTGGAAATGTGCTGAGGAGTGGATGCTGGCTATATTGGGAGAAGGATGTTAAGGATAGAGCTGCTAGGTAAGAGGAAAAGAGGAAGGCCTAAGATAAGGTTTATGGATGTGGTGAGAGAGGACATGCAGGTGGTTGGTGTGACAGAGCAAGATGCAGAGGACAGGAAGAAATGGAAACGGATGATCCGCTGTGGTGACCCCTAACGGGAGCAGCTGAAAGCAAAAGAAGAAGAATCTGTCACTCAGTCAATAAATAAGGAATACAGCATTTAGGGTTAGTTTTTTAGCATCATAAGTACATAATGCATTGCATGTAAATGATGGCAAGTAGCCCTAAAAAGTCTGAAGTATAGTGGGTAGTCCATAACTCATTAAACTGTAATGATATCTCTAGGCATTTCTCTGGGATCAGTTGAGTGACACCACTTTGAATTTAGTATTTCCCGTTTGTATTTACATTAAATTCCAAAAACATGTTACACACAAATAACTGAAAGAAAAGCAGCTTAATGTTTACACAATGGGCAATGCAACTGCATTGTTAGTTAATCTTTAATAAAGTTAAAAAGTTATTATTTTTCATATCAATTTTTTATACCTCACAACTTTTATATGTCTGCAAATGTTTCAACTACCAAATAATGAAGACAGAACTGCTTGGTGTAATGTGAAAGCTCACAGATGGATAAAAAATGCTGATGATGGTGTATCTGTAGTTTGAACAGGTACTAAGGCATTACATGCTAATTACAAAGTATTATAAAATGAATAGTTACTGTATCTGTTATGACTCATTAAATCTAGACTCTAATAAATACTTCCATTGCAAAGAATAATCAGTACTCAACACTGTAATTTATACTCCTTTTAGTAATACTTATAGTAATGGAGTTCTAAAGATAACATTTCTTTGAACTGAGGATATAACTTGATTTTGTCAAAAGCCTTGGGATATAGATACGCAATTCACAAAGAAACAATGTAAGGATAGATGTATGCCTCCCGAATATGCAACAAAGTCTAGAACATTTAGGATTTTTGTTTGGAAGTGTTTGCATAGGTATTGCTATACTCTAAGCAGACTCCAAAAAATGTCCTAAGGTAGATTGCAAATACTGAAGGTGTGATGGTGAAGAAAGAGATAATAGGGAACATATTTTGAGAGTGCAATGAGTTGCCAGACTTTAGAAATTCCCTGCAGACTGCTCTGTCAGAAATACTGGGAGAGCAAACTGGTGTAACTTAGGAACTGATTTTCTGAGCTGTGTTACAAAATTGAAATTGCCTAGATATAATAAATTCTGACTGAGTTTAATTCTGGTGGCTGCCAAAAAATTTATTACTAGAAAATGGAAGTCAAAGCAGTGAATATAGTAACAGAGATAAAGGAACTGAAAGCAAAATCTTTAGAAAAGGGTAGGAGAAAATTGCATAGAAAAAAAATGGGAATTGTGGGAACAATACATGCAGTGTAATATTTTGAAGGAGGAATGAGGTTTAAGGGAAGGCAGGAATCGAATGAGATATGTAATGCTTGACTTTCAATGACTGTAAAGATTTTAAGTGATGCATAATGTTTGCAACTGAAAATATGTCAATATGCTTTTTATATAAATGTAGGACTGCCTTTGTCATACGTTATAATTCATTAGCATGTCTGTCAACTTTCCAGATTTTTGCAGAACTTCCAGATTTTTGCCTCATATTTTTGGCCTATTCATCATAAAATTTGTAGTTTTCTGGCAAATCGTTGAGGAATGAAATAACATAATGTCATACATTTGAGTTTCAGACTTAATTTCCTTCAGAAACTGCATGCTAACACAAATTCTGTTATTCCAGAAACGTTCTATGTTAAAAAAGGCAATATTTAAAATCTATCCCTATTTTTGGGCCATTGAATAAAGGTATTTCTTGTTTATAACAAAAAACTTCCATAACACTGGAGTGAATGAGTTTGTTATGGCATGTGAGGTATGTTACATATGGTGATCGCATTTCATGTCAGTCTGCTGGGTGATCTGTTATCTATATTCTGAAAACTTGAAAAGGAAATTATTTCCAAAAACATTCTGTGCGCTTTGGGTATGGAATTTGCATTGTAAATAGTTAGAAGAAATCAGTTTTTCAGAACAAAGCTACTACCCAATGTAGAAAGGACAGATTCTGTAGTGTTTATTGTTGGTCAATGCCAACAATTTTATAATCTGATAACATATTTTGTTGAATCAGTAAAATACTGTAGTGACTAAAGCAAAACTCTTTATTTTATATAAAGAGTTAGTTTCCAGATAAATCTAGATATGAAATAGTAGAAGTTGCAGGCATCTGCCATTTACCTTGCTGGCTTTTTTAAGGGAATGAAAACAGCAAACAACTTTACACCCTACAAAAGTGTGGGGTAGTGTCTGAAATTTTTAAATGGTCTAAATCTTTGAAAACTAAACAAAATCTTGCTTTTCACTTATTTTATATATAGAAGATGTAAATTGACTAATGTAAGGGTTTCACAAGTATCTGGTTAACACAAATCAGAGAATTCAGTTAAAAAGGAGGACTAATTCTACTTTTGCTGAGCATCTAAAAAGCTAATGATTTGTTATGCTACCATTGTAACTAAACAAAAGCAAGGAAAAAAACACTGTTTTCTATAACTATCTGAAAAGCCAGTGGCTTCTACTGCTCTCATTGTAACTGAATGGAGTTAAAAGGAAACCTTATTCATGATGTATTGGCTGTGTTTTTTTTTATAGTGACAGAGATTCAATACTGGGAGAACAAATAGACTAAAAAAATAAAATGGCATAAGTATGGCAATTCCTATGATAGTCATGCATCAGTATTAAAAATGAAAATGTAATAAAAACACAGAGCAATTCTGATGGCTATAGTTCATATAACATTAAGATATGAAAATATTTTTTTCACCTTTAGGGCAGTTTTCCTTTATGTTAGTTTTTCCAAATATGTGAAAAGGATGCATTTTGTATCTTCTCTATCTTCTGTGTCACTGTACCTTAAATGTCAAATAAAATACCCCCCCCCCCCACAAAGACTTCTCCAGTGCAAATGTGTAGTTTTGTAGGCAGTCACTCACTCACTGCAAATGCAATGCTAGTCTCACTATATGGAATATGGGGCACTATAAAATTTATCAAAGCAGCTGAAAGTATGAATGTAGGCCATCTGATGACTTTGTGACTGGCTGACATAATTTGTGAGTGTTTTTTCCATAAATGACCAGTTGGCAATATCTGAGTGAATGACAAACCATCAGAAGCCAGTGAATGTGGGATGGTTTACTTTTGTCACTGATCTTTTCATAAGGAAGAAACAGGAAAAGCAGAAGCTGTAGTACAAGGTGAAGAGACCACTGGCCTAACCCGTTTGATGTGTGTGGAACCAGCTTTGTTCGTAAAGGAACATGGCAATTATACAATGACTCCCTATTAATATTTGAAAACGTGCACGCTGATTGGCCCAGCCC
This sequence comes from Protopterus annectens, assembly GCF_019279795.1. Taxonomy (NCBI): domain Eukaryota; kingdom Metazoa; phylum Chordata; order Ceratodontiformes; family Protopteridae; genus Protopterus; species Protopterus annectens. Next base: position 2,253,979 of record NC_056734.1, on the reverse strand, counting down.
AGACTTTTTCCGTTGATACAAAGTGCCCCAAAACCTTTTTTTTTTTTTTTTTTTTTACTATTAAAAAACAAAAAGAGAAAACGGGCAACGGAGACTTTCTTTTCTCCATTGCTTCCGTTTCAAAGCATTGATGTACTGGTTATTCATGGAAATGCAAGTCCCATATGCATGCGCAGTATATCAAAATGAAGAAGCAGTATACCACAACCGGCAGAAGAACAGTAATCTGCCATTATACAAAGACATTATTTAAGAAAAGTAAGTATTTTTTTTTTTCTTAAATAATGTTATTGTATAATAACAATAACTGACTCTGTGGTTGTGGTATATTGAAGATTTACCCACGGTTGCCTTTGTTTAATCACACGAGCTTCGCCCTTGTGATTAAACCACACCAACCGTGGGTAAATCTTCAATATACCACACCATGTTGTTGGTTATTGCTTAATTATATGATGGCCAGTTGAGCGTGCCAGTATGAATGAAGAAAGTTTTAAGTGTCACCAAATGTATGAATGCAGTATTCTGTGAAAATGAGAAAGGCAAGAAAACTAAAAGTGGAAATGCTGCCATTGTTGTAAAGTGCTGGAAGGAAGCAGCAAAGGGGCTGTGCTGCCACTTTGTGCAAAGCCCCAAAAGTGTGAATTGTTAATATTAGTACAAAGCGTCAGAAGATGAGGAAGGAGGAAGTTGCTATCACAAGTCTGAATGCAGAACAAATGTGAATGCAAAGGAATTAGTGCAAGAAAATGGGGCTGTACAGTTAACAGGAATGTGAGTGATGGGAGATGGAGAATTGTGAAAGGACTACTGTAGCCCCTGTGACTGGCACAAGCAACCCAAGTGGAGGAACACATATACCAATGACTTTGAGTTGAATCTCATCTGCATAGTCTTCTCTGCCCACATACACCAAATGGTAAGAACTCCAACTAACATACCACTAATGCAGAAACAACAAGTCATAACACGAGAAGTATTCAGCTAAGAGTGCATATATCAATATGCCCAACTTCCTGCTATCTCTGAGGCATAAAGCAATTCTATGGATATAGAGAAGAGTACTGCAGGAGACCTTGTAGTAACTTCTTGTACACTAGTAGCCTGTTACCACTGGTAGCTGTAGGGCATTTTCAGGGAAATGTGAGCAATCAGAAAATAAAACACAGTTACACTCATTGATACATTACAGCTGTAACTATGAGAAGACAGTGTAGCAAAAATAATACTAGACATTCAGATTGAAAGGTGCAGAAAAATTCCACAAATGGGCTGTAATGTTAACAGAGGTGGATTTGGAAAGGTTCCTGTGGTCTACACACCACAACAGTTTCTAGATGCTGAACAGGTCACCTCATATGGACTGCTAACAGACCTATGGACCTGTGCCACTGGAATTAGGGATGCACCAAGCCAGGTCCTAAAGGAGTTCTGGGATGTGTGTAATCCTGACTTGGTCCACATGGTGCCATCTCAATGAAGATCCACAAACTGTGGTAAGGAAAAACACAAGGGTATCAGAAGAAGATGAAAACAATTCTGGTGGAAGGTGTGCAGCAATCTGATCTAACACTGTTCCATAAATGCAGGTACTTTTTAAAAACAAATTGTCATTGTGACAAGCAGCATAATGTGGAGACTCTAAGTGCAGATGGCAACTTGAAAAACTTCAGTGGTCTGTTATGGCTAATTGATTGCATGTTTGTGACAACGGAGACTCTCAATAAAAATCTAGCCAAGCAGCAGAGCCCTCCAAGGCAGAAACGCACTTGACCGCCACAACACAACACTAATCACGAGACACATAAATCTCCTAAACAGTGTGCCACTCAACCAAAGCCCCTAAGGCAAAACAGCATGCCCAACACACTAATCATAGGTGACTCAATAATGAGGCACACTGATGTCCCACTCACTAGGTTGAACAAGGAGAAAGTAACAATCAGATGCCTGTCAGTTGCCAGGATCTGACACATAACACATGCACTCAGGTCACTCAACAACAGGTACAAATATGACTCTGTCATTGTACATGTGGGTGTGAATGACCTGAGACGTACCTCCCTGGACTACATGAAAAGAGACATGGAGGAGCTCTCAGATTATGTAGCCCAGGTGGGTATGACCCTAGCCCTGAGCAGCAGCTTACCATCACCCAGAATGATACCACAGTACAAGCATAAAATTATTGATTTCAACAATTGGCTAAGTTTCTGGTGTCATTCTAAGGGGATTTGGTATCTGTCTGCCTGGGATGACATGATTGACAGACCTCGATGCTTTGCCAGAGATGGCCTGCATCTGTCACCCCTGGGCTTCTGGATACTGGCCAAGGCTCTTGCCACCCCTATAGTGCCTTTTTAGGAGGTGTTCCAAAGACCAAATTACCACAGTAACAGCTACAAACAAATGCAATCTGAGGGTCATGTTGCTCAACGCTAGAAGTCTAAATCTCAAAATGCACTCACTCGGGGTACTCCTTAAAATGGAGAACATCGACATTTGTGCTGTAACAGAGACCTGGTTCAAGGCAGAAGAAAGCACCCCTGCACTACCAGGCTATAACTCATTCCACACCTTTCGGCCCCAGAACTTAGACCGAAGCTCCAAAGGCAGTGGTGTCTCCATATTCATAAAGGATGCGCACACCTCCAAACTGGTAGCGCAACATAACGCATCAGAGATACGTCAGGTGCAGCTAACATTGGGTAAGACAGCGATTCAGGTCATAGCCTGCTGTAGGTCCCCAACCATGTCCCAAGACTTGCACTCCACGTTTCTAAGCACCCTGGAGAATATTAGGGTCCAACCTAACACTCTCTTGCTAGGCGACTCCAACTACCCCTCCATTAACTGGGTAAACTACTCATGTACCAATACACTTGCCCAATGTTTCCTGGAGTTCATTAATTCCATTGCCCTGGACCAGCTCATTCTTACCCCCACTAGAGGTAGCGACATCCTTGACCTGGTCATTACTAACATGGGCAACCATTGCTCTACACCAATAATCAGCTCCTCCCTAGTTAGATCCGACCACAAACGAATCACCCCCCCCCCCCCAGCAAAGGTAACCACCATGAAAAACTTCTCCAAAGCTAACTTTGGGCTCCTAAAAACAGAGGTAGCTAACTTTACTGCACCCATGCAAATGGAGAATAGTTGCATGACTGCTGAATCATACACCAATGCACTGTATGAACACGTACACAAATGCATGGATCTCGCCATACCCAATAGAACCAAGAATCTCTCCTCCAAAAAAAAGAAGCCAATCTGGTGGTCCCCTGCCACAAACAAACTCTACAACAGAAAGAGGAAACTGATGCAGAATAAGGTGAAGTACCAAGACTGGAAAAACTCTCTTGTCAGCCTCAACAAAAAGTTGATATCCCTCATCAAATCCTCTAAAGCTAGCTATAAAAACTGAATTGCAGCAGATAGTAAAGACAAGCACAAGGCCTTCTACAGTTATGTAAAGAATCTCCACGGCAATACCCAGATTTGCTCTGAGCTACTGCACAATGGTACCTCCTATATGGAACCAACAGATATTGCCAGTATACTGGCCGACAGATTCAGTGCCAACTTTTCCCCCCTGTCCTCCCCAAAGGACCAATCACAATGCCAGTAGATTGCCAGACACCCAGAATCACTGTTGCACAGGTTAAAACAGCACTGTCCAAGGCCAAGAATACAGTTTCTGTGGGACCTGACAATATCCCTGGTTGTGTTCTACATGAACTACAGAGTGAACTGGCACCACACCTGTGTGCGCTGTTCAATCACAGCCTCACCTCAGGCTTTGTCCCTGCCGAATGGTGCACTGCTACAGTTATCTCTCTCCGCAAAGGAGGAGCGACTACAGACCCTAGGAACTATCACCCCATTAGCCTGACAAGTCTGATATGCAAAGCTATGGAACACATCATCATGGATCTAATAAACAAGGATATAGGGAATCTCCAAACTCTGGATCCCGCACAGTTTGGTTTTGTGAAGGGTAGATCATGCCTGCTCAACTTGGTCAACTTCTTTGAGTCATTCACCAGAGCTGTGGATGAAGGCAAGCTGATTCATACAGCCTACCCTGATCTGGCCAAGGCTTTTGATACCATTCCCCATTCAGGAATCATAGAAAAACTCACTAAGCTTGGCATCAACCCTATTTCACTAGGCGGGTTGCAAACTGGCTCACAGATAGAACCCACAGTGTGAAAGTAGCTGGCTCCAAATCAGACTGCCGATTAGTCACAAGTGGAGTTCCACAGGGTTCGGTCCTGGGTCCTCTCCTGTTTGGTATCTACTTCTCTGAAGTCCAGGCCAACACAAAGGGACTCTGGCTGACAAAGTTTGCAGATAATTGCAAGTTGGGAGCTATTATTAACTCCCCAAGTGATGTTGACATTCTACAGAATGGCCTCACTGTGACCAATGACTCGTGTCAGAACCATGACCTTAAGCTCAATGCCAAATATTGTGTCGTCATCCCCTTTGGGAAAAACCCAGTTCCCAGGAATTAACACATTGATGGTAGTCCACTGAACACAGAAGGCGTTATAAGAGATCTGGGAACACAGGTTGACAGCAACCTTTCTTTTGATCACCACATTGCCACTGTGGTCAGAAAGTCCTTCTATGTGCCACATCTCATTACTAAGGGTTTTGCATTCAGGAATTAAGAGGTCATTGTCTCCCTCTACTCTTCCCTCATTAGGACAATCATCAAGTACAATGCTTTATTTGGCATGTACCTCACTAGACACCTGCAACAACTGGAGAGGCCGCAAAAGTACCTCACAAAGAGGATCCTAGGCCTTAAACACTTGTCCTATATGGACAGACTCAAAAAACTCCAACTATTCTCTGTCTCATATCACCTACTTAGAGGCGATCTCTGCTTGACTTAAAAAGCCATGTCTGACCCAGCTCTGTTAGAAATGCTACATCTAAAGAAATCCCAATTCCTTCACACCACACGCTCCAGAGACCTCAACCTCATTACCACAATTAACTGAACAGGCTGGAGGGACAGGTTCATAACCCAGAGACTGCCCATGCTATGGAATAGACGTCCCATACATGTCAAGAAGAGCACCTCACTGGCCCTCTTCAAGAGAACTCTTGATGAGTGGATGGGAAATAGAAAATTCACCCCGGGATAACACCAGTGGCTCTACTTGACAGAGGCACTGGGAACTAAGGTCAGGTGGCACTATGCCAGGGTAATGCTATGGCTAGGCCTTTAAAGGCCCCAGGGCCATTAGCCTAGTACACACATATGAACCTATAACATACTAGTTGTACATTACTCATGCAGTATTGTCTATTAACTGTGTGAATAACTGTGTGCCATTTCCATTCATGGTAATTGCTCTAAATAGGTGTGCATTATCGGTATTCAATCTAGTGTGTGACATTAATTTGTATGCTTCATTGTGTGAATAAGAGTCTTCCGTTAGTGTTTATGCTTATTATTGTAAGTAAGTGTGTATCATTAGTGTTCATAATAATCAGTGTAGATATGTATGTGTGCTTACTGTTCACATTTCTTGTCATTAAAAGTGTGTACTATTAGTGTTAATGCTAATTGCTATGAAAAACTGTGCCATTAGTTATTATTGTGAGTAAGTGTATGTCATTAGTGTTCATACTGATTCATATGAATATGTATATGTGCATAGTGTTCATGCTTATTGGGGTGAATAAGTGTGTGTCATTAGTTTTCATGCTTATTATTGTGAATAAGTGTGCACCGTTGGTGCTTATACTATTTAGTGTGAATAAGTGTGTGCCATTAGTGTTCTTGGTAATCAGTGTGAATAAGTGAGTGCCATTATTGGCACATATTACTTAAACAAGCCAATACAGTGTATGAGAGAGATAGTTATGTAATATTATGTAATGTTATTTGAGGCAAAGCTCTTTCACAAAGCCATGGCAAATAATGTGGAAGTTATCAGTTCCACACAACAATACACTAAACCAGTCACAGACAGATCAGCCAAAAACATAGACCTACATATGCTGAGGGTCTTAAAAGTTACCTATTTTAACCAAGAAGGCCTCCTAAATGTAACCTAAAGAAGAAGTACTCTAAGCAACCTCATAAACACATAAAACAGGTAGCACCAACCATGAAAAATACATCTGATAGTTACACTGACTCTACTCAAAAGCTCATAAGGCAAACCTCCACACATTCTAAAATCCTAGTCTTAGGTGACTCCTTAGTGAGACATATTGATGCACTACTCACCAGGTTGTATAAGGAGAGGGTCACTGTCAGTTGCCAATCATGTGCCAGGATTTGCCACATTACACATGCACTGAAAGCCTTGCACCACAAGTAAACATCTGACATCGTAGCATATGTAGGAGTAAATGACTTGAGACATACCTGGACTATATGAAGAGAGACTAGGTGGAGTCCTCTGAATATGAGTCTGAGGCACGTATAAACATAGCCATGAGCAGCAGTCTGCAATCACCAAGAATAATGAAGCAATACAAACAAAAGGACTTCAACAGTTGGCATAGCTTCTGATGTCATTCTAAGGGGGTTACTATATATGTGTTTCTGGGAGGAAGTGGTAGACAGTCCAAACTCCTTTTCTAGGGATGGTACGCAACCATCTCCTCAAGGCTTTCTTACATTGCCTTAATCCTTGTCCATCCCCATAATTCCTTTTTAGGTAACGTCAGTCTTCTAAAGCTTCTAACATAACAAAACAGAATCCAGGTAATATAAAGGCATTGCTATTCAATGCTAGGAGCCTTAACAAAAATATCTACTCCCTACAAGCACTCCTTACCTTGGGGAAATTGGTATATGCATAATCACAAAGACCTAGTTTGAGACTATTGAGTGCAGTGTTTCAATGCCTACCACATGTTCATGCCCACTCTATTAGATGAAGTCGCTAAAGGCAGCGGTGTCTCCAAATTCTTAAACAATTTTATCTCCAGATCATACTGCCCTGGATCTCCTCCATGTTTAGCATACTATTAACAAAGTCACTTATCATAACACAGCTACTTATGAGACCCCTTCTATGTCTCCTGCTGGCCATACCTCCTACCTAACCACTTTGAAGTCATTTCGCATTAAGCCAAACAGGATTCTCCTAGGAGATTTGAACTACCACCTCCCAGCCAATTAAATGGGAGACTTACACATCCTCAAACATGTATACCCAACCCAGAACTTTCTGGACTTCATAAATACAAACTATCTGGACTATTCAGTTCATCCCCATCCAGGGGCTATACAATCCTGGATTTGGTCCTTGCCAATAAAGCTTAGATGACCCCGCTGTCCTTGTGGTGGAGCACTAATTTAAACAGTAGCTATAATAAAAGTAAAAAACTAATTCAACACAAAACTAAATTTAACCCTCAAGATGCCAAGAACACTCTTACTAAACTTAATTAGGAACTCTGGACCCTTATCAAATCAACCAAAGCTAGATATGAGGTAAAAATAGCCACCCAACCAAAAGATAATCAGAAAGCCTTCTTTACCCATGTTAAAAATCTCAGAAACAATACCCAGTAAAGAGCTAAAAGTAAAGAATATCATATACTCAGTCCCAGAGGACATAACCAGTCTACTAGCAGAAAAATTTAGTTGAATGTTCATCCCCTACTCCCCTTCTATATTCCCAGATCACAAACCTACATATACACCCCCTAAATCTCTGAAGAACAAGTCCTCAAGGTGCTCTTCCCTGAAGAACACTATTTCTATGAGGCCAGATAACACAATGGGATGCTTACTGGTCAGTATTTGTTTTATTTGGTTTTCATGTCTGATGCGCATATCACTTTAATTACTGTAATAAAGCATTATTTTCAACAGTTCTTGCTAATGAATTTTATCTACAAATGTGGGCAACCTGGCTATTGTGTTACATTTGTAATGCTCAGGCTTGTATGGGAACACTGACACTGCTGTGCAGTATGCAGCCTTGTAGTTGTCCTTTTTATGTTTGTTCATACTGTTGTCTTGTACCACAGCCTGACATCCTTCATGAGCTGTCTGACTGCACTGTACTGCTGTAGAGCAAGGGGCTGGCTGTTGTGTTCTATATGCCTTTTCAGTGGTGGCTCTGCTGTTCTATATGCCTTTACACTGAGGGTTCTGATGTTCTATATGCCTTTACAATGGCGGCTCTGGTGTTCTAATTGTCTTTACAATGGTGGCTCTGGTGTTTTATATGCCTTTAAAATGGTGGCTCTGGTGTTCTATATGACTTTACAGTGTCAGCTCTTGTGCTCTATATGCCTTTATAATAGTGGCTGTGCTGTTTTATATGGCTTTGCAGTGGTGGTTGTGGTATTCTATATGCCTATACATGGCAGCTCTGGTGTTCTATATACCTTTACAATGGTAGCTCTGGTGTTCTATATTCCCTTACAGTGGTGGCTATGTGTTCTATATGTATTTAAAATGGTGGCTTGCTGTTATATATAACTTTACAATGTTCCTAGGTTCATAGGTAATTACCAGGCTATTGATCCGTCAGAATGTTTAGAAGCCTAGCCCTGCATCCGTATGAAGATTTTAGCCCCTATAATTTAAGTATGAATAACCCAGAGCCAGAGAAAACATTTAAATGTTACCCCTATCCAGAAAGAACAAGGGCGCTAAACAGGTGTGAATTTGTGGTTTCCTATCCATTCATCCAGATTACATTTAAATATTATTAGGCATAAAATATCTTGGGGTAAGGTTGGACAACAATTTAAACTTTGACAAGTGTGTGCCTTTGAAAGCCAGAAAGGCATATTATTCAGTAGCTCATTTACTTGTAAAGAACAAATCTAATGTCTCCAGGGAGATTATTGTACCACGTAATATCTTACTGTTGACCCATTATTGAAACAGTGTTTGTAGTGTTGAAACAAGCCATCTGAAATGACTTGAAAAGGTCCAGTTATTCCATACATGAAAAACACAAAAAACACATGGTTGGAAAACTTGAAATATTTGGAAAGAATTGTCATTGTTTTTATTTTGTATAGGTTACTTAAAGGTGATCTTTGCCTGGCCCTTAAAGTAATGTCTGATATGGTTCTATTTGACAGTCTTTGCCTGGAATGCACTGTTGAGAGGATTTAACACCACACTGGGGGAACCTATCGCTATTAATCATTATCAACGGCCTGCACTACTGGCATAGAAGGCCAAAGCTGTGACTATGACCCAGGCGACTTGAGTCTGGTTTGTGGCTTGAGTGGTTAGAGAAGTGACATAGTTTTGCTGCCTTTTCTTTCCTTGGGAAGGAGTGTGGCAGTGCATGGCTGGGGCACATGTTCGTGTGGTTTAATTCCTATTGAGAAATAGAGACTGCATGGGAGCACTATCTTCAAGATGGCATAACTGTACTGAAGGGGGGGGGGGGTCCATCATTCAAAGAAGCAGGTGACACATCCTTTCAGTTGCCTATTTTACAGTGAAATCTGGGCACTGGGGATGCAGTGTGCTGCAAAAGAAAGCCTGAACAAACATGGCTGCCTAAATGACAATCCCTCCCAGTCTTCTCTTGCTTTGGCATACTGGGAATAAATGGGACAACTGCCCAAGAGAACTGGATGGTTAGTAGGCAGTGGGGTCAAAATGATCCAAAATTAAATAAGTATTAATAATACAAAAAGTAATTAAGGCAATATCTTTGAAGCTTATGCATTATGCTTACCATTGCTGTCAGAAGAAGATAGTCCCTAACATTCTTCAAACATAGTCTCGCATGTTTATGGGAAGTAGAAGATATCAACGTGGGTTTGTAACAGTCGTCAAACCTCCGTTCAGCTGGTCAGTCAAACATATGAAGCCTAAGATGCCACGTGACATGAGCAGTGTCGATATCTAGACGGTGATTTACTATTTACAAAGTGTCATCATTATTCTCCGTCCCCAGGACTAACAGTGTTTCATCTCTGAAACTTGATCGAAGTACTGCAGTCATACTCGCCACTAATTACAAGATGTTTACTTCTTTGTCATTTTCAGATTTTTTGCAGAACCCATCTAATCTCTTCAGAACCAAGAAGAGCAGAAGGAAAAATGTGCTAATTTCAAATCTAGAATACAGATTCCCTGTCTTTCCACTTGGCAAGCCAACAAATCCAAGACCAGTCCAAGTTATAGTTAGCGGTAACTGCTGCTTTACAACGTTCTCAGGCCAGTAGGAATATCACTGCACCATTCATAAAAGGCAAGCTGTCTTCCAATTATAAAATGTGCAACTTCTTCCACAGACTCAGTTTTGACAGTCCTTGTTAACAGAAAGCCTAAACTCTGTGAACTTACAGTACTACCTGAGATCTTACCAAGACCTGGTGATACAACTTTTAACAGTTTATTTCCAAGCAGTTTGGAATTAGCTTCGCTCATAAACTAAGGGAAAAAATAAAGGCATGTACCTTTTAGAGAACAGCTGCACCCATGCCTTACATGGTATATTGCCTTGTAAATATCACGTGTGATGCAATCTATCTTCATCCATATAATGGGTAATTAATTGCATTCTATTTTCCTAGTTTGCAAAAGTTTCCTAACCTTGCCTGCATTTGTCCGAAAATTATTTATGATGCTCTCTAATTTAATTATACATTTAACATTTCTAAATTGTTTATGCATTTAAGCTCTATTGTGACAAAAATCTCCCAAAAATTATTTAATATTATTTATAAATGATTACATGCACCTCTTTTAACAACTGACAAAAGCAGTATTAAACTTTATTATGATACTACGATAAAGAGAAAGGAAAACAAAAACAAATGCACAATTTGTTTAATTATATTCTTTCAGTTTTCAGTTTCATTGCAAGGTTATCAATTACTTTCCTTACTTCTATTGGTTATTTTATAAAGTATTTCACAAAAATAATTTTAAAATAATTCTAACAAGGAAAAAGAAAAGGAAAACAAATATCATTATGTGGCCCATTTTTGCATAAGTACAAATTTCCCCTTACATTCTTGTTTTACCTGCTATCATTTGTAATGATCAATATACCTGATATGCTATATCCTTCTCAAAGTCCTATCTGCAAATATTTTGATTTGTGTGTAAGGCATAATGATCTGTTGACTCTGGGGACACATGTGACACAGCAGAGCAAAGCAGAATAAAAGCCAGTCTTTTGTTGTGGTAGGGTAGAGAACGCAACTACAGGGAGGCTGCCCTTCCCTTGTGGAAGCAAGACATGCTTTAATGCTGATTTCTACTTTTCCCTATAATACTAAGAGTTCTGTATGTAAGCATGCCTTTAGCCCATGTTTTTCAACAGTGACTGTCTATACCCTCTTTGTAAAGGAATACTAATGCTTGAAGTTTCATCTTTCTTTACACATCTCTTCAGTAAAAAAGTCCACTGTTACAGTAATGCTGACTTACAATAGAGCTCTGGTGTTCTATATGCCTTTAAAATGGCAGCTGTGCTGTTCTATATGCCTTTACAATGCTGGCTGTGCTGTTCTATATACCTTTACAATGGTGGCTCTGGTGTTCTATATGCCTTTACAGTGGTGGCTCTGATGTCCTATATGCCTTTACAGTGGCGGCTCTAGTAACCTATATGCCTTTACAGTGGTGGCTGTGGTGTTCTGCATGTCATTACAGTGGTAGCTCTTATGTTCTATATGCCTTTACAATGGCAGCTCTGGTGTCCTATATGCTTTTACAGTGGCAGCTCTGGTGTCCTGCATGCCTTTACACTGGTGGCTGTGGTGTTCTGCATGCCATTACAGTGGTGGCTCTGGTGTTCTATATTCCTTTACTGTGGCAGCTCTGGTGTCCTGTATGCCTTTACAGTGGCAGTTCTTTTGTTCTATATGCCTTTACAGTGGCAATGCTGATGTTCTTAATGCTTTTGCAGTGGCAGCTCTGGTGTCCTATATGCCTTTAACAGTTGCCTACTCTGATCTTTTGTATCCTCCCACTTTTTACATTCTTTTTTCCTACTATGCTTGCTGTGCCATGTTGCTTTTCTGGATATTTCCATGTTGTCCATTAATTTATAGTCCTGGAACAGGGCACATTTGCTTACCTGCTTTCCCCATGGGACTATGAGCAGCACATTCTCAAGACAGCTTGTTGTTGTTGTGTGCCTTTCAGGTGTACTTTATTGTCTTCTGTTACAATGTCACTGATTGGTCTGTGTCTACTGCTTTTTTATTTCCAGTTGCTACCTTCTGCTACCTCCTCCTCAGTATTCATCTTTCATTCCATCACCTTTGCTCTATGCTGCTTCATAGCTAGCTTTGTCAATGAATTGACCTGAGCCCTGCATAATTATAGATCACATGTGACAATGCTGTATTATGTCAGTACTTCTGACCCTGTCTTTCCCAAGTAATCACCAGATGCTTGTGCACGTAATACAGTGCACCTAGCTGCACTCATAAATGGGATAACATGATGCTTAAAGTTTTTCATTTTTGTTGCTTTCTCATAAAACTGGTCTTCTGTTGAACCTTCTTTTAATGCTAGCACATACACACATAGGCACATAATGTTTTATATATCTATATCTACATATGTATCTATATGTATATGTATATGTATGTATGTGTATATCTCTAACTATATCTACTGATATGGGTGTATGTTTTTTGATTGCGTTTACAAGTTATTACAACACAGGCAAGTTTAAAATGTTCATTGTATGCACAAGAGGTAGAATGTGATTAAAATCCTCATGGCAAACTCAAAGGACAGCACTGTTGACCTAATGTAAGTAAGTAAGTCATTCCGCACACCCTGCTGTAATATGCTAACTTTATGATCATAAAAACACCCAGAAAAGTGATATGTCAAGCAGTGATACATGTACAGGAAGAGCAGTAAATAGGATCCCTACACCTACACAAAACATTTCTATTTTATTTTAATTTATTCTAGTTTGTTAACTGAGTAGGTCACTGATCACAATGGGCCATTTTAAGGCTTAGGCTAGTGAAAACATAACATACTGACTGACATCCACATATGTAAACTAACTGAAAATCTAAAATTTTACAAGGAACAAGGCAGAAATGTAAGGCAAAATCAGGGATGTTCTGCTGCACAGATGTTCAAGGTGAATATGTGAAAAGTGCTGCTTTGCCTGTATACAACTGCAATTTGTGTAAGTCAGCGTTGCTGGTTATCATATATGTGAAGTCAGTAAAGTCCTGCCTATGTAAGCTGTGCAGAGGTGGAAGTGTGTAAATCTGTCCAGGAAGTATGCAGGAATACTTGCACACCTGTGTATCTTTTGCACATCTGTGTAACTGCTACCTATAGTCATAAGTTTCTGAAGTATTTTCATAAGTATCCGTCTTCACCAGAAAGTGCCTCTGTGCCCTAATATTGTAAGAGCTGATGGTAAGAACATGCATGTAACTGAGCTGATGGTAAGAACACGCATGTAACTGAGCTGATGGTAAGAACGTGCATGTAACTGAGCTGATGGTAAGAACATGCATGTAACTGAGCTGATGGTAAGAACACGCATGTAACTGAGCTGATGGTAAGAACATGCATGTAACTGAGCTGATGGTAAGAACATGCATGTAACTGAGCTGATGGTAAGAACATGCATGTAACTGAGCTGATGGTAAGAACATGCATGTAACTGAGCTGATGGTAAGAACGTGCATGTAACTGAGCTGATGGTAAGAACGTGCATGTAACTGAGCTGATGGTAAGAACATGCATGTAACTGAGCTCAGTATCAATGGCTAGCAGTTTAAACCTATTTTGTCAGCAGCCTTGTTCTGCAGGTGTCCTATTGATGGGCATCATTTTATTACTTGTATAGTTATGGAAAAGCGGTTAGATTGAAAGGTTGGACAAAGGAGAGTGAGCAAACAATGGAAAGGTAAGACGGTTGTGCTGGAGGACGGTATTTTTTGGTGGGATAGACTTCCTTTATGGGAAGCAGAAAATGGTAGTAAGGGAAAGAATGATGGAGGGAAGAGATAAGGTTACCAACAGCAACACATACAGACACAGACAAGACAGACAGGGATGGCTAATCACACAATAGGTCAGGTTCACAGATGGAAGGGGAAACAGACATGATGGACAAATGGTGATGGGGAGGAGCAGTAGAAATGCACATGAGATGGGTTTCTCACAAAAGGATGGATGCCCAAATGATGGATGATGGGAGGCACAGGACCACTATAGCTATCATCCTGGAGATCCCCTGTTCAGGCAACCCTGGAAGGGCAGACCCTGATGTTGAGGGGGTAGCAGCCTCTTATAACTTGGTGGAGGGATGCGGCAGGGACCGAGGGTCTTGCACTCACTGCAGGAGACTTTGGTATGGGCCCCACTACCTCTCCGCAACCTTTTCAACTGCAACTTAAGCCGCTCATGTTCTAGAAAGTTTCACTACAGGCTGCCCCCAGGGAAGAAGCAACCACTTGTATCCTGAAAATCAGGCCTGTGATGAGTTGTGGGGGCACTCTCCAGAAATGTAGTAGATGAATGTCACCATGTACCAGACTGAAGTACAACAGAAGCAAGCATCTCAAAGCAGGCATGATATAACAATAGGAAAACCTATCATTTTCACTGATTGCAAACTGACCAGAAAAGGTGCAGATTCTCCTTTTATAATGTATCTGTGCAATGTGCATTTACAAAATAAAATGCAGCTCTGAACTGCAAAATGCAACTCTGAACTGCAAAAGCTAGGAAAGACACCCTATTTTAATAACACAGACACAGCATTTACATATATTTTCTCTTTAAATTTCATAATACATAAATTTTATAATACAGTCGAACCTTCTCTGTGACCTTTCAGCTATTGCACACATGTAGTTAATTTCTGAATTGCATTTCACTTGTGCTTGTATAGAATTAATGCAAATACCCACTAAGCACATGTGTGACAGCTATGAACACCATGCTTTATCTGTATTATGATATCTTAGGAGAGCAAGGTTTGCAGACATAATGACTAAATTGCTGGTTCACCAGCCTGACTGAACTTTCAGATCAGTTTGAAGCAGTAGAACCTGGACACCAGACTACGTATCTGTAGCAAATCATTTTTGACTAAGACAGTGAGACACGTAAATATAGCAGTATAAGAGGAATGGGGCTTAGCACTACTGCATAGGGTGGTATTTAAAACTGAGTGCCTGACATAAAGACTTACCTGGTGTTACATCTTTTATTAGAATTAAACCTAGGCCCAGCTGATCTGTCTACTTGTTATATACCTGAGTATTTGGTATGAAAGAGTACACAGTAGAATGCGGTATAGGCAGGCCAAACTGCTCAAAACAATGAATGACAAATTATCTGAATGATAGATGCCAGAATGGGCCAAAAGTAAAATATTCACTGCTCTGATGTGATGTTATATATCCCCGAATGCATTATTCCAATACTTTTGTATAAATATGAAGTAGCTGTATACCTTAAAAAAAACTGCATATAATAAACTTAAAGTACTGAAACATTATTTCTGTTGCCTTTTTGTCTTTGAAAGACAAGGAAATGAATATAAAGGGTTATTACATTTTGAAATATTTGCAAATGGGCCCATATGTTTAATAAAATTTAAAGTAATTATATTACAAATGAAAATTGTTATGTATTTTGCTTATCTGCCAAGTGAATTCATTTGAACTAATTTGCAGATGCAAGTAATTTAGTAAATTACGCCTTTATTTTTAGTACATGAAATCTGTTTCTTTATATTATATCATGTTCAGTTGCTTATTGGCTTGACACTGACTGTAATTTCTTGTAACTTATGTGCATATATATTAACATTACATATTGTTACATTGTACATTCTGCATGCAATGTCAGGGCTCCTGCTGATAAAGAAACCTCACTGCGTATTGCATTTGATAGGTAAATATTTAAGTCAGCTGTGCTTTACTCTGTATTTAACTCTTGATTTTATTCTAGTCATGCTATAGCTGTAATAATATAGTTTTGGTAATCTCCAAATAATCTTCATAGATCATTCACATCAGTGTAAGCTAACCTTAGCAATAACATGTATAGATTCATACTGTGGATTGGCTTCAGGATTTCATGGTTACTGCCATTTTTTAGCAAATGATAATGCAGATATCTTTTCTTAAAAAAACTATTTGGATTATTGCATTCTAGCAGAAAGAGAAACATATCACAATCCTGGTTTTAGATTTCATACAGAATCTCTTGTTCTTCTTATTAAAGGGCATAGAGACCACGTGCGATTCCAGCCTGGAACACTGCAATACATTATTCATGCTGGCAGTAAAGGTCACAGTGAATATTAGCCTGTACCATGAAACCAGAATTGAAATCAGGGGAGTACTTATGCAGGCTCAGCTGAGGCAGGATGAAGACATTTTATACATAATTACACTCTCACAAGGCTATTAGCCCACATCTCTCAACAGCTTAATGAATCTGTAGAAAAGCATCTTAGAGACTGAATGCTATCTTCACTGCTGTGTGCTTGAGACACCAGTTGCTATAAACTGTGTTTTTTAATATCTTTCACAACCTGTTTACAAACAGAATACCCACAACTGTTCATTAATCTGCATCCTGTTACTCTGACATATTTTTATGGAGATGCTATAGAATTTCTGCATACCATGAAATGCAGTACAAATGGATCAAGGAAATTCTTGTATTTTTTATTGGCTGAAACCTGTTTCTCATTTGTACCTTCAAATAACAGAAATGTTAGTCCACATGTTGCATTTTGAATTCATAAATCGTTTTATTTCCAGCTGTTTCTTCAGTGTGTAAGTGTGTTTGTGCTTGTGTGTGTGTGTGTGTGTGTGTGTGTGTGTGTGTGTGTGTGTGTGTGTGTGTGTCTGTGTGTGCTTATATACACATTTATATGATTTCTATGTGTGTCCTTTTGTGCACTGCAGTTCTGGGAACTTTGAATTCATGTCTTAAATCTGTTCTGTTCATTTTTGTATGTACATATGTGCCTGTGTTCTGAATGTGTATGTAGAGGGGTGGAGGTTGAAGTGCATTTATTACCTTTCCTGACTTTAGAATAACTGCCAAAGGAATAAATATCAAAGGTGGATGACTGACATGTTAAAATATGGGTGGAGAAATAAATCAAATAACTGTAACTGTTCCCTAGATAAAGTTAAAGCTATGATTTTTCTGACTGTGTTTGAAAACATTTTACATGGAATAATGGGCCATATAGGCTTAACAGGGACCTTAGTTTAGCATCATTTCTTACAGTTCTCAAAACACAGATCAAACACACCATAGCTAGCTATTAAGTTGTATTAATGATCTGTTCTGTTTTAGTTTTTCATTTTCTGAGAAAATATAAAAAATGTAAACTTAAAGATACACAACTTGAAAAACGGAAGGAAGGAAAGCAGGGAGGGATTTACAGATGTGGAAAGGATGCAAAGAAGGAAAGGAAGGAGGGGTTAGGGAGGGACAAAGGAAGGATCCTGCCTAGAGCGGAACACCTGATGAAGCTTTACAGTTACAGATTAAATTATTGTCTAGTAAATCTAATCCACTTCTAATTTTGCTTCCAGTCCTACCAGGAGAGACAGATAAAGCCATTTAACGCCCAAAAAACATGAGTCAAAAGTAAGGTCAACTACCCCTCCCCCCAACTAGGTAGAACTGGGAGTTATAGGAGGGAAGAATAAATTAGTAGGAGTCATTGCATAATCATAGATCAGGAATGGTGAAAGAGATGCTGGGTCTTGATTACATCTAGAAATTAAGGATTTTGCTGACAGCACAGCAGCTGTGAATAAAGAAAAAACAAGAAAATCAAACAATAAAGACATACAACAAAGAAATGTTTAAAACAATTACTCCAGATACAAAGAGAAGATTGTAAAGAGACATAATAACACAGAATATTCCATAGAACTTAAAAGCAACAACAGGCAAATATGAATCATGTTCTGTGGTGAAAAAGCATCTAAGAACAAATATGAAGCACAGACTGGGCAGAAAAGAAAAAAAAAGCAAATCAAATATTACTAATAGTGAAGTTTAATTTTAGGGTTTGTTAGCTAGTATTTTTGTACACAGTGTGTGAGATAATAAGATGAACTTTAATCTCAGAAGAATAGTTAGCAATAAGAAGGTGCCAATTTGTGAAGAAGTGAGAAGATTACAAGAAAATATTTATTTTGGACTGACTGTATAATGCAGTTATGTCTCCTGATGCAATATTTCATAAGTCTTTAGCAAAAAAGCATGGCAATGCTTTCTGCTAGATGGATGTGAGGAAAACTTGGTTTAGATGAATCAACTACTAATCAACTAACACATGAAGGGCTAACACAAAGACTAGTTCCATATGGTCTTCTGTGTGTATTTAGTATGTCACGCTAAATGAAATTGTTTGAGTATTAAAAGGGATTGATTTTGTTCTTGATGTGTCTGTTATGCACAGTGGGGTATATTGACCTTGTACTTGATTGCTATTTTTGTCTAAGTTATTCTAATATGCTATCATGAGCATATCTGTCATCACTCTGGAGATGTATTTAGGGTCATATTAATGGATGGGCACACTGGACAGTGGCCCCATGCTAATCTATGTAGAGTGTGACTTGTTGTCAGTAAAGAGATAAAAGCTACACTATATTAAATTATTAATATTTGAAGAGTTATAAAAAGTCTGAAAATTCTAAATATTAGAAAGCATTGTACAGTAGAGTGTTGATCATCCGAACTATCAAATATCTGCATGCAGCCTTCCTAAATCCTTAATTATCTGAATGCAGCGGCAGTCTTCCTAAAAGTTGCATCTGTACGTGCCTCACCTGTTTTTCCTACCACACAGAATTTAATGTTTCGTTTGTTGCACAGTTCCACTACAACAAGTATGTTGTCTGGATTGTGTGTGTGTGTGTGTGTCTGTGTGTAAAATGCCCAATTTTAATTTTTAATCTTGTAAGCGGTTGTGTGAGTAGGGGCCCCAGTGCCCTGCTTTGCCTGGGGGCCAATAATGCTGTTAAGATGGCCCAGGATATATTCCATTATGTCTTCAGTTTTCCACTTTGACCAATATTTTAACTCAGTATTCTCCTGATTTGTTTTGGAAAATGCTTATTTTTTTAATCAAAGGTGGGTGGTTTAGGATCAGTAATAAACTATTTTGAAAACACAATGCAGTAGTATGCTGGCTGTAAAAATATTGAATAATGTGCATACTCAGCAATATTCAAGCTGGAATGGTTATGTGCTGTGAGTGTTAGAATGTAAAGTAAGGAGAAGAGAAGGACAGAGGGGAGGTTGAGCCAAGGTGAGGGTAGGAAAGTGGTAAGGAAACTAATAGCAAGTGACATTGACTCTGTACAAGTTGCTCAGGGAAGGAAAATGTGGTCAGTGTTATACCTGGCTTTGTGTGAAAATAAATAAATAAATAAAGCATCAAACGTTGGTTAACTAGGAATTAAAACTCAGAACATTCCTGTAATCATCACACTTCCTATTGCAGACCTGCATTTATGTGAGGTCCAATGTTTACTGTTTCAGACCTGCATTTATGTGAAGTCCAATGTTTCCCATTACGGCCTGATATTTATTGCTGTGTCTAAGAGTACTCTCAAATTAAAAGTTTTAGTATAGCCCATTGTATAAGATAAAGTAATTGAATACAAAATATAACTATTTTTGGACAAACAACATCTCAAAGCAGAAAATACAGTTGTAAATGTATTTACATGCTGTACTTCATACCAAATTGGGAACAAGTTATGTGTTCATTAAATGAATGTCCTGCTTATGTATGAGAGTCATGATTACATATCGGATGGCTATAGGTTTAACCAGTGTACAACCCTCAGAAGGTTTACTTATACAGCATACTTAGGTAAAACAGAAACAACATAATTCCACACCAGACACGGACGACTGAGCAGTTAACATCTGTAAGTAAAGAAATGCTAATGTTAAAGAGACATTTTTTTCTCAAAGTTAAAAAACGACAAACTGTTCAACTTTTGTAATGGAAATATACAGGTTTAGAAAAAATGATGGTTGTCGACATTTTGCATGTTTATTTTATGAAAATATTAATTCCAAAATAAAGTTGTAACTAGGTAATGTAGGTACATAAAACTACTGTTACTAATACTACTACTAGTAATACTACTGCTACTACTACTAGTAATACTACCACTAATACTACTACTAATACTACTACTACTACTACTACTAATACTAATACTACTACTAATACTACTAATACTAATAATAATAATAAAACAGGCCAACAGTCGCATGGCTCAGCACAGGCAGACATAATTTCCAATGTGATAAGTGCTACTTTTGAAAGTACCTCTGAATAAGAACATAAATAATTTAGACTAGAAATCATTACAGCAATCTGAATATAAAAGTTAGGTTTCCACTAAAATATATTTTATTTCATTAAGAACTACAAAACAACAATCTTTTTAAAGAAGGTTGGAAAATCTATGCGCAATAAGAAAATAATATATTGAATAATCTTGGAGGTTAAAGCATACAAACTAAGTTTTCATTGTATAACTTTCATATCAAAGCTGCTGAAAATGCTGGTTAAGTGTAGGAATAAATTGTATTGCAAATACTTTGAGGTATGAAATCAGTAAGAATACCTTTGCTGTGACCGACTATATTTAATCATCATTCCCCTTGACAGAGTGATGGGAAGGAGATGTTTGATACAATTTAGCTGTTTGGTGGGATGAGATTTTTGGATAGGTATTGTCTTTCTGAGATGATGTTTCCTTGAAGGTGGGAAATTCCTAGGGAAGTATGGTATCACTGGATGGTAAGAACCCTATCAGGATCTGTAAATGTTACTTTATGTCATCTGTTGTCTTAGTCAGGTTAATAGCTGGCTTGCTAAAAGAAAAATGAACAGGAGTAGCCAATATTTGAGATTTTTCATCCCTTTTAAAGTTTTGTGACCTCAACTCCTGTGACTGGTACTCTAAACATTACATTCGTAGAAGTAATTCAGGGTGCACAGACCTACTTTTTCAGTTGTTTTGTTGATATGTCTCATCCTTCCTTTTTGACTTTCACATTTTGTTAAGATTAGTCTAAATCTATGCTAAAACTCTGTTTTGATACATTTGGTTAAGATTATCTACATTTATGCAAATACTGTGTTTTGACATAACGATGTATGTGCAAGGTAATTTTGTTATTGGTTTTAACAGTTGAAGTACTAAATGATGTACTTTTTTTTGAAGTATCTGTCCTGCTGCCTGTTTTCCCACTCAAAAGGAAGTATTGCAACAGGTAACAGTGGCATATTTGAAAACGATGAAGAAAAAGCTGTACTTTCTGGATCAGCTTTTAATTTAAAATACAAATGTAAACTTGTCTTAGACAAATTTAGACAACAGATCTGCTGCCCTACGAGCTGCTGTTCTAATATCTAGGTAGACAGTATTATGTTCTTACAAATCTACAAAACTAAAACCTTAACAGGATTTCTGCCCACAGACATTCTTGCAAATTTTGCCAGTTTCTGGCTTCAGATTTCCGGGTGATGCTTCACCATTCAACATGTCAATGTCCTAGGAATTTCATTTCTTCAGTACATTTTACCTATTAACTCCAAATCATTCCTGCTGTAAATGCAAAATTCTGCTTTATGCATATTTCACAAGGGAACTTCTACTGTTGAAACTTGAATGTTGGAACCAAAACACCAAAAACTAATGTCTGAAATACAAAAGAATAAAAATATTAAACTGCAGGTGCTTTTTGCAGGAACAAGCTCCTCTGAACCCCTGATGTGGGGTGCAAGCCCTCCCATATTCCCAAATGTATAGACACAGACCAGCTTCATGGTTGCAACAACTTGAGGAAGGGAGAAATCTCCCAAAAGAAATAGAATCACTGCTAGCATGCTTACAGCAATAACATCATCAGTGATTTCCTATGGAAAACAGGGATCAACTCAAAAGGAATAACCGCCAGCATGCCTACAGCAATGGCATCGTCAGTGATTTCCTAATGGAAAACAGGGATCAACTCAAAAGGAATCACTGCTAGCATGCCTACAGCAATGGCATCATCAGTGATTTCCTATGAAAAACAGGGATCAGCTCAAAAGGAATCACTGCCAGCATGCTTACAGCAATGGCTTCATCAGTGATTTCCTATGGAAAACAGGGAATGGCATCATCAGTGATTTCCTATGGAAAACAGGGATTAGCTTTGTGTTACCATGAGCAATTAATGCTCTGGGAATTTCCTCTCTGATTCCTGTACATATACTAAAATGGAAGATCCATAGTAGCTGTGACTTACCTTGTCTTGTCCTCTTATGTGCAAGATATTCTTTCTAGTACAAGCACTTCCTGCATACAAAATATTTTAAAATTCCCTTTGGCATACACTCCTACTTAGGTAAGTTATAAATCCTACTTTCTTCTCTACCTCATTATTGTATATTTGTTTAATTGAGTCTGACATATCATGACCTCAGGGAATTTAACACACCAGGTTTGTCTGTCAACAACTGCTTCTTTAAGTTTTTGCAGATTCATGTCCACTACTTCAGTAATGCTATCTGCTGCCTTCTTCTTTAGATTTTGATCTTTCCCAACACTGGTGACTTCCTTAGTGAATCCGGGCTTAGCATTATGTGGCCAAAGTGTTTGAATTTTAGTTTTAATATTGGACCAGCCAGTAAACAGTCGAGGTTTATTTTCTTAAGAATTGACTGATTTGATTTTCTGTCCATCCATGGAATTCTCCTAAGTTTTCTCTAACAACACAGTTTTCATACTGATTTTCATTGAGGGAGCTGCGGTGATGGTGCTGCGGTAGTGTTGTTGCCTCACAGTAAGACAGTGTCCGGTTCGATTCTCAGCTAGAACGTCTTCTGTGTGGAGGCACGCATGAATGGGTGTGCCTTCGTTGAAGGTTGTGCGTCAGGGCTGGTAACTCGGCACGTAAAAATCAACTACCAATCATTAGCGGACCGGAGTTCTGCTGTGGCGACCCCTAACCGGGAAAAGCTGAAAGACACAACAACTTAAGTATTGAGGGAGGTTCATAAAGGTTATCACAGATGATAAAAGTAAAAACAGTAAAAGTCAGATGTGGTCTGCACTTTATAATCTTTCTGAATGAACAGACAGCACAAAAACATGGTAGGGATGTTCTTGAATACAGGTCGTGTACACTTAGCATACACCGTGTGGGCATTCATGATTCTATCCTACAGACGTTTCTCACTCCTTTCTCAGTCTTGAAACAGTCAGTTATTCCATAGTTGGTTCTAACTAGAGCTGCTTGTTCTGCATACTGATTCTTCAGGAGGTAAATTAGATGACACAGTATCACAATTTTTCTAATAACTTGCTTACAATTTGTTATGGTTCATGCAGTCAAATGCTTTAGAGTAGTAAAAAAGCAGACGTAAATGTTTTTTAGAACTCCCTTGCTTTCCTTGTTATTATGCAGATGTTGGCAGTTTAATCAGTTGTCTCTTTACCTCCTAGAACCAGCTTGTACATCTGACAGCTCTCCTTCCATATATTGCTGGACTCTATCTTGTGGGATTTGGAACATAAGCTTACTAGTATATGAAACAAGCACAGTTGTTGGATAATTAGAACACTCTTTAACTTGGCCCTTTTTTGGGATAAGAATATAATCTGACCTTTTCCAAAACAATGGCCACTAATGTGCTTTCCAAATTTGATGGCAAATTCCAGGCAACACTATAACAGCAAAGTTGTGCAGAATTTTCAGCAATTCAGCTACAGCTACATCACTTCTAGCAGCCTTATTAGCACAGCTTTCTGGGGCTCATTTATTTATATTATATTATTATATATTGACATTTGTTAAACGGGAAGGTCCACTGGGCCAATGACCCATTTTTAGTGGAGGCCCGGGGAGAAAAGCTCCATACAATCACAGAACTTTTACATAACATCAGCTTAACTTTGAAAGTCAAGAAAGTTTTTACACAATACAAATTTAAGTAGATATACAAGACAAATACATATTTACAGGTATACAGTACAAGAAAAATAAACCCAGTGTGTTAGATTTTTAGTAATTCTTTTTGTATACTCTCATAAGTAAGAATACTGTTTAATCAATTCCGTTTATTCAGCCACAGAAATAAAGAAAGCAAGAGAGATTGGGTACGAAGACAGATAGTGTAAATTGCAACTATATTAAGTTAGTAAAAGTATTGTAGAGTATAGTATAGTATACTATATTTTATTTTGTCATTGTTGACCAGAAAAGTCAGACTGGGCAGAGCCAATTTTCGTTGGAGGCCTGGGGACAAAAGCTCTATCACAGTGCATTTATATTAATAAGTGAATTTCAGACAGTTCTCAAAACAAAACAAAACAAAAAGCTTAATGTCATCATGCTTTACAAGTGATTTAATTTTATTCCACGCTTCCCTGAATTCTAAAGACTTAAGAATGACTTAGTCTCAAAATGTTTCACAATTTTAATTAATTTGTCTCCATGTTTCCTTGAATTCCAAGCAATGATGTTTATTTGCACCATGACCATTTAGGAAAATTGTTTTAATTAATCGCCAATTTTTTTTTTTTTTGCCCCTTGCCTGAGTTATCTATCCTATATTTCCAAACTTTGTTCTGAAAGTGTAGTTAGGCAGCATAGGATGGTGGTTTGTAGGATGACGTTGGTGATCAAAAAGAGGAGGAGGAGTGTGAGGGCAGCACCAAGGATCAAATGGTGGAAATTGAAAAAGGGTAATTGTGAGATGGAGTTCAGGGATGAGTTAAGACAGGCACTGGGTGGCAGTGAAGAGTTACCAAATAGCTGGGTAACTACAGCAGAGCTAATAAGGGAGATGGCTAGAAAGGTGCTTGGTATCACATCGGGACAGAGGAAGGACGACAAGGAGACATGGTGGTGGAATGAGGAAGTACAGAAGAGTATACAGGCAAAGAGGTTGGCAAAGAAGAAGTGGGATTGTCAGAGAGATGAAGAAAGTAGACAGGGTATAAGGAGATGAGGTGCATGGCAAAGAGAGAGGTGGCGAAGGCTAAGGATAAGGCATATGAAAAATTGTATGAAAGGTTGGACACTAAGGAGGGAGAAAAGGACCTGTACCGATTGGCTAGACAGAGGGACCGAGCTAGGAAAGATGTGCAGCAAGTAAAGGTGATAAAGGATAATGAGGAAAACATACTCACAAGCGAGGAGAGTGTGTTGAGGAGATGGAAGGAGTACTTTGAGGGGTTGATGAATGAAGAGAATGAGAGGGAGAGAAGGTTGGATGATGTGCGGATAGTGAATCATGAAGTACAATGGATTAGCAAGGAGGAAGTAAGGATAGCTATGAAGAGAATGAAGAATGGAAAGGCTGTTGGCCCAGATGACATACCTGTGGAAGCATGGAGGTGTTTAGGTGAAATGGCAGTGGAGTTTTTAACCCGATTGTTTAATGAAATCTTGGAAAGTGAGAGGATGCCTGAGGAATGGAGAAAAAGTGTTTTGGTACCAATTTTTAAGAATAAGGGTGATGTGCAGAGCTGTAGTAACTACAGAGCGATTAAATTGATCAGTCACAGCATGAAGTTATGGGAAAGAGTAGTGGAAGCTAGGTTAAGAAGGGACGTGATGATAAGTGAACAGCAGTATGGTTTCATGCCGGGAAAGAGCACTACAGATGCGATGTTTGCTCTGAGAGTGTTGATGGAGAAGTACAGAGATTGTCAGAAGGAGTTGCATTGTGTTTTTGTAGACTTGGAGAAAGCATATGACAGGGTGCCTAGAGAGGAGTTGTGGTATTGTATGAGGAAGTCAGGAGTGTCAGAGAAGTATGTAAGAGTGGTACAAGATATGTACGAGGGTAATGTGACAGTGGTGAGGTCTGCAGTGGGAGTGACGGATGCGTTTAAGGTGGAGGTGGGGTTACATCAAGGATCAGCTCTGAGCCCTTTCTTATTTGCAATGGTGATGGACAGGTTGACAGACTGGATCAGACAGGAGTCCCCATGGACTATGATGTTTGCAGATGACATTGTGATCTGTAGTGAGAGTAGGGAACATAATGGGAAGGTGGCCTAATGGTTAAGGTGTTTGCCTTACAAACACAAGGTGCAGGGTTTGAGTCTCACAAGGGATAATTGACTAGGCTTACAATGGCTTGCAAGGGCAGTTAGCTTAGTACTAAGCTATGAACCTATGAACCTATGAACAGGTGGAGGAGACCCTGGAGAGATGGAGACATGCTCTAGAAAGAAGAGGAATGAAGGTCAGCAGGACTAAGACAGAATATATGTGTGTGAATGAGAGGGTGAATAGAGGGATGGTGAGGATGCAAAGAGTAGAGGTGGTGAAGGTGGATGAGTTTAAATACTTGGGGTCAATAGTTCAGAGTAACGGTGAGTGTGGAAGAGAGGTGAAGAAGAGAGTACAGGCAGGATGGAGTGGGTGGAGAAAAGTGTCAGGAGTCATTTGTGACAGATGAGTACCTGTAAGAGTGAAAGGGAAGGTCTACAAGAGGGTAGGGAGACCAGCTATGTTATATGGGTTGGAGACAGTGGCATTGACAAAAAGGCAGGCATTTGAGCTGGAGGTGGCAGAGTTAAAGATGTCAAGATTTGCACTGGGTGTGACGAGGGTGGACAGGATTAGGAATAAGTATATTAGAGGGTCAGCCCAGGTTGGAAGGTTTGGAGACAAAGCCAGAGAGGCAAGATTACGTTGGTTTGGACATGTGCTGAGGAGGGATGCAGAGTATATTGGGAAAAAGATGCTAAGGATGAAGCTACCAGGTAACAGGAAAAGAGGAAGGCCTAAGATAAGGTTTATGGATGTGGTGAGAGACGACATGCAGGTGGCTGGTGTGACAGAGCAAGATGCAGAGGACAGGAAGAAATGGAGACAGTTGATCTGCTGTGGCAACCCCTAACGTGAGCAGTCGAAAGAAGAAGAAGTTCTGTTGCTTTATTGCATCTTTTCCTAAAGTATGGTGTTGTGTTGGACTACATGAATTTCATATCTGTTCTGCAAGACAATGCATGTTAACAAAGACTGTGGCCTCAGAGGAAAATGAATGAGCCTAAGAGGTATGTCTGGGCAACAAGACAACACTTTCCTTTGTTTCATTGCTCATAAACAGATTTTAGCCTCCTGTTCCATTAGCTGAGGTATCACCAGAAGAGAAGAAAATGGATATTATATCATCTGACCCTCCAGCTAATTAGCTGGAGCAACTTGAGAAGGCCACAGGCAGGAAAGCTCTTAACAGAACAGTGTCAAAAGTGACAAAGTGTGGAGACTCAACATCACCCATAATATGTCTCTATCCCTCAGTATAAGCTTCTGGTTAGTGATGGCCAGATATGGTTCGGAAGACTTCACAAGAAGCTTCGTTGAATAAATAATAGATGTCTTTGGAACAGAGTGACTGACTATTTATTTGTAGCATCTCACAGTGGTTATAGAGGCACTGCTGCATTCTTTAATCTGCTTTGTCTTTTTTCTTTTTTGCATGTTGTAGTTGGAGTCCTTGTGTAGAGTCTTGCATTTCTCCCTGTTCTTTTCTGGAAGGTGACTTACTTTATATTGCTCAGACAGCTTTGTGTCTGTAGGGTAGATGATACTGTAATATTAAGGATTAGAACATGTTAGTAGGTAAATTTAATGATTGGTGGTGCTTACTTGTTGTTCACTTTAATTGGTCTTTGAAATGATTTGGATAGGAAAAATTTGTAATTTGTTGACAGTGTACTTTACTGACATGTCTTTGTATTTTTCTGGTTTGATGAAAGACAGCAATAAAGGGTTTTATGATGGAATATACATTTCTGGAGACTGTCCCTTTAAGACTTTTGGACAGCGAGCATGTCTGATTGTCATAAAGATACCTGTCAAGGCATGAAAGGCCCTTTGCTGATGAGCTTACTTGACCAAGCGATATATAAGCACAATTATCTTGTAGAGGAAGAGGACTGTACTCCCTGCGGCTTGTGTTTGTATTCACCACTTCTGTCTTGCTGTAATAATTGTTATAACTTGAATCTGTTGTTCACCTCTTGTTCTTTCTGTGATGTTACAAATAATATAAAAACTGTTTTGACATGCATGCCCATGAACATTTGGGTGGGAGCTCAACCTGAGAGGGCGCAGGGGATAGGGCAGGACAAGTGCAGCCCTGTGGTGAGGGGGGGGGTTCCAACTGACAGTGTAGAGGAGACACGATCAGGCCTGGTCTCTGTCCTGCAATATAGGTGCTACAACACTGTTTAAAAGCACATGAATTACATGACATGCCATAGCAGATATGGGGCCTCCAATGCATATGAATTACATGACATGCCACAGGGGATATGGGGCCCCCAATGTACATGAATTGCATGACATGTCACAGGAGATATTGGGCCTCCAATGCACATAAATTGCATGACATGTCACAGGGGATATAGGACCTCCAACACAATGAAATACATGACATGCCACAGAGCATAGGGGGCCTCCAATGCACATGAATTGCATGACGTGTCACAGGGGATATGGGGCCTCCAGTGCACATGAATTAAATGACATGCCACAGGGGATAGGGGGCCTCCACTACACAAGGCACAGACTATGACATCTGCACAGGTCTGATGGACAGCATTCATGACTAACATGTCTAAAGCTGCCACACTATAGCATAGGGTCAGGATGGTTACACTTTAGCAGCTCAGAGGGTTGTGACCATGGTAAGGGGGGGTGAAGAAACTACTGAGTGAAATATACCAAGGGCATCCATGGATATGAAAGTGTAAGTTGTTATGAAAGAGTAAGATATCTGAACTTGTACAGTGTATCTTAGAGATATCTCGTTCAGGTATCTAGGTCATTTAGAGATAACTACCTCTGGGAATGTTAAGGGTTATCAAAAAGTAGTAGAGAATCATCAGACAACCTATGTAGAAGATTCTATAGGAATGAGAAGTGTACCAGCTGGTTCTCTGAGACAGCAGATTATGCATGGAGCAGACTACCAAATTACATTAAAGCAAGTACTAGTTTAGATATTTTTAAGAACAGCCTGGACACTTACTATGGGAACAAGTGTTTTGGTATATTGACAAGGTAGAAATGGTCAGCTGGCAAGAACTGTCATACACACACACACGCACCCACACACACACTCACACACACGTGCGCACGCACACATATTCACATGCGTGCACGGATGTGCACACACACACACACACACACACGCACGTATTCCTATCTTGTCATAGGACCAAAGGAACAGCAATGGCCAGAAAAGTTCAATGCACGCAAGATGGCAGTAACATATGCACACATGGCTTGCATTTCCTTGAGTAAATGTAAAGCAGAGAAGACCTTCCATGACCAGGTATGTCAGGAAGTAGTGCAGGGCATTAAAGTAATGGGTAGCCATGACAGAACAATAGTACAGTCACATCACAGGATCACGTATGATTTACTGCATACCAAGATCAAGGCAGAGAAAATTGCCAGAGACAGATTATCCACTGGAGGTGGACCACCAGTGCAGTGGAGATGGACTAATTCCTGATGTCCTTCATTGGAAAGTGAGATAACCCCCATACCTGACTGGGGATTGGATGTGGTAGCTGGCCTGGTGATGTCTGCCCAAGTGTTTGTAGAGGATGCACCCAGTGAATGGCAGCACATGCCATGATTGTAGGAAATGACTTGCAGCTGTGAATCGTTTGCTGAGAGAAGCACAAATGCATATATGTCATTTAGGAATATTGGGTTTGCAATAGTGACAACTTGCACCAAAAGGTATATATATATATATATATATATATATATATATATATATATATATATATATATATATATATATATATATATATATATATATATATATATATATATATGCCTATAAGCTCTATAAGCTATGTATACAACTGGTGTTTATCAGTTCTTGTGCCAAATGTCATGCATACTATTCACAATTGCCACAGATATTTTATCTGTATGCGTTCAGCGGTTTTAATGGTACAGGATCCAGTGCAACAAGTGAGAGCATGCCTGATGTCAGTGGGTCACTGGCAGTAATGAGGATGGCACCATTCATGTGGCAAGTAGGTGGCTGTCACCAGCATGACTCCAGCATATTCCAAGACCTGGGTGTCATGCTTGGTATCAATCAGTGGATATGCGGGTTAGTGATCCAGGCACAGTCAGCTACTACTCACACCATGACACAGTTGTTGCAGGACTGTGGGAAGCTGTGCAATACATGCAGAAAGAGCTGGCATGTAGACACCTGGAGCAGTCATGCCTATTGAGGGCACTAGTGGTCCAAGTGAGTAGTCCATTGATGCATCTGAGAGGATGTGAGCAACTGCTATCACAACCATGATGGCTAACAGATGTTCATTTCACAGTCACCTGTAAAGCTTACTCAGATAACTCACATCATTCTGGCACAGCTCTACTGTCCAAACTGCCCAGAGATGCCCCATTTCTTGGGCAATGACACTGCCATAGATGTGGCCAATGTTATTTCAGCTCTGTCATGACCAAACTCCACCTGGCAAGCCAATCAGGGTCCAGCAGTTCAATGTGATCCCACACTCCTTTAGCCATAGCATGAAGAACACCGACCTTTGCCCTTTCCTGAGGTCGCGGTTGCTAACTTTCTTCTGGAACATCACATGGGGGGCTAGACTGAGGTTCCTGTACACACATTCAATGTGCTTCTCCATTCCTTGGACAGGATGTCCCCAGTCTTGATATTGCAGGGCTACATTTGTTTATCATTTCATGTGACAAATTTAAAACAGTATACTTTTCAGAGATAGCATCAAATATTTATTTGAGGAGATACACATACTAATAGAGTATAACATCATTCTAAAAAGAAGACAGGGTGATATTATGTGCATTATATACTAATAATTATACAATATCCAATCTCAAAGAAGATTAGTGGAAAATAAAAAACATTGCAGAGTCGATAACATAGCATTTCAAGAGAAAAAAAGTATTCAAAACAATATCTTTGAGAGCTAAATGCACATTCAGTAAATTGCTAGCATAGCATGATGCATATTCATTATTTGCAATAAATTGAGGTACCGTCAGATGCTCTAAAATTGTATTTAAGCAAAGGTGAATGCTTTCAAATAATTAGTATACCCAGACAGCATTCTAGCCATGGAATGTCCACTTTATCGATGAAGGATGTTTTCGCTGAGTATCTTCAACTGCCTAGCAATGGGACTATCATATGTAGCACACATAACTCTTTTATTTATGCTACTGTTTTTGCCTCCTGTCACTGATCCCCTCCCCACCTCTGCAATTGATGATAATTGCGCTCTGCCTCTGGCCTCTGAGGATATTGTAATGTCTGATGCACAATGTGACCAGTTAGTGCACTGTACTTCATAGCTTGGTTGTGCTATTACAGGCATGAGTCTGGCCACGACTTATAGCTTTGGATCAGAGGCCATCTCTTTGGCAGTGCCACAACATATTGCACCCACTTCTGCCTTGTAAGGAGTGTTGCTGTAGCTTGTTCCTGCAATAGCTTCTCACTCAGCTCCTGCTCTATTGCTGCCCCAGTTATGTCAAGTAGTAGCATATTGCTCTCATGTAGTAATGGCTTTTGTATCATTATATTATGCGTTATGACAGAGCACAAGTATCTTACTGCAGGTCTCTGGATCATAATGCAGTGTACCACCAGTTGTATCCAAGCAGTGAAAAACGGGGCTGAACATAAGTGCAATGCTGTTCTGTGCCTGTTTGACAGTGTGGTGTTATACTCCATTTCCATAATGATCTAGGGGTCTGCTGATAGGGGTTATCAACAATGGTACCAGGGTGCATCTGGCAACACCTACAATACACAGCAGTGGTCTTCTACCTACATTCATAGAATCAGACTACTGGGGTCTCTGTAGGTGGTGATGTATGCACCTACCAACTTAATGACCATGTGAAAAGTTACTCCACATGAACTGCTGGTATAGACTGCACATGTGCTAGATATAGGAATCATGGGATCTGCTTGGAGGGCATTGCACACCCCCTGGCAGATGGAGTGGAAGCCCTTCCTGTTGATATACCACACACCATGTGGAGTAGGTTGGGCCTTGATAACAATGTGGGTGTAGTTAGTGTCCCCTAAGATGTCCAGGAAACAGGCTATGTCGTAGAATCAATGCACACTAGTGGTTCTCCCCTCTGCTGTCTGTGGAAACAAAATATGCTCTTTCACATGCTGCAGCATCATATCAAGTTACTGATGCCTCCACAAAAACTAACATATCCCACTGCAGGATCCCCAAAGCAAAGGTGGTTAATGTCACACAAAGCTTCATGTCCACTGGGATAGGCAGTCCATGCAGCCTTCTTGATTCCATGTGAGGGTGGCACATGTCTACTAACTCCTGTAGGGTCTCTGTCCACAAAGTAGTGGCTGACAATGTTGGGACATGGAGGTGATAGTACATAAGCTGTTGGTAGACTCTTATACAACATGAAGGACAGTGATGCACAGCATTGTGGATACTGTCTCCCAATGTGACCATTCACATATGATAACAGTTACTGCAGATGCTGCACTTGGCATCTTAATGCAAGCAAATCTCCTGCACACCATTAAATGATGATGTTCAGCACAGCTATGCATCATATCTTACTGCACTAACTTTGTACATTTTTGAATTGTTACCATGTTTGATTTAATTACTTGTTTGTGCAATGGCTCTCATTAGTGTAATGACACTTATATCATGTCATTATGTGATCATTAGCATGCAATGCCTACCATGCTGGTTTTCTGCTAACATGGCCTTGCAGCGTGTCTTTGAATAGTCCCCTTTTTTGTGTCACCACTCTCTGAGCAATTTGGGATAATGCACTGTGCTGTTTGTTTCTGAATATCTTCCACCCCATGATATCATGCAGACTTACATAACAACTATTCAACATGATAATAAAGGCATTATATATTATGAAACTGATTTAGGTGTGAAGCACAAGTTATAGCTCTGTATGCACTGCACATATATGAATATGGTATTCCTGAATACAGAAATACTGTGTAACAATACCAACCTCTGCACTGGAAAATGGGGGGGGGGGGGTACTACCAACAATGAGAAAGAGGGGTGTCGGAATGAAGAAGATGATGGTAGAAAGGCAAGAGGACATCATCCAGGAGACACAGCCTGGGAAACAAGCCAGTTAGAGAAAGCAGAAACTGGAAGAGAGAGATAATGTGCTTTCACCAATATATGACCTTTTGTTGGTAAAGAGCAGCTTAACTTCATCCTACTCATCCTTTCAACCAGTTACTTCAGGTGTCCCTCAGGGCTCTATCCTGAGTCTTCTCCTGTTTAATATATTTATTACTAACCTCCACACCTCCACTCACCATCCCAGTTTAGTTCAGTATGCAGATGTCTCAGTGTTAATATGTGCAGTCTCAACAAGCTCCAAGACATTACCCAAAAATCTTTCTCAAAGAAAACTAAGTTAATGCTTTTTACCTCAAAGATTTAGCAAAATCAAATGCAATCTTTTACCATAAAGTCAGCAAATAATACTGTCATTGAAACTATAACTCACAGTAAACTTCTAGGCATCATAACAGATAATCTCAAATATGACCACCGTATCCTGCACATCATTAAACCTACAGACCAGAAACCAGGCTCCTTTTATAGGATCAATGGATTCTTTACAGATACTGCAAGAAAAAACTCAAGCCACCACCTTCTTACTGCCAACTCTCTTAGCTCAGCTCTTGTCATAACAAACTTAATACTTGGAGAAAGAAAATTGCCTTCTGCTACAATAAAATAGCTAAATTTGCCACAAATCTCCCTCAGAAGACCCATCATTGTCATAGCTTAAAGCAATTAAACTGGCTTGAACTGTACAATTCCTAACATATTCACGACCAACTACAGCACACAAACTCACTGATCATCCAAAAAATGCCCTGCACTAAAAAACATATTACTGCTGTGCTGTCCAGCAAGGGATCTCTGTTCTAGTAACAAATTCTTACTAGTCATGAGTAAGTCAAATAATGTTGTAGGAGGCTTGCTCTACTCCCAATACATTGCTAAATTCTGGAACAGTATCTATTCCCACACAAGCAAAACTTGCCAACAAACTCAATAGTTTTAAACCACTGCTTAACATCTTAACCAGTCCTGTTCCAATACATGCTCATCACCAGGTTAAGACTTTGTGTTCATCATACGATACTCTCCAAATGCTCTCCTTAAACAGAATACTCTCAACCTCTCAATGAAATGACAAAACAATTTTTGTACATAACTGCTGCCTGTACAATCCATTAAGTTGCAAGTGGGCTTTCCCTTTAGTAACATCTATCTCTGAAAAATCTTAGAATACGTAAATGTAACTATTGTATGTGTATAAATGTAAATTGAAATGCAACTACTCTGTGTTTAATTGGAACTAAGCGTAATGCAGTGTAAACAAATGTAGCTTTTCTTCGTGGGCCTCTGCTGAAAACAGGTATTGCCCAGTCTGACTTTCTCCAGTAAACAAAGACAAATAAATATAAATAAATAAATGCTTAAAATCTACCTTGTTGCCCAAATTAATATAATAATCATACCTCTCAAACTCTTAGAGCAAGAAATCTGGACAAAGCCATAAATAAAGGTGTGACAAAGGCACAAAAATAGGGATTGTTTGTGTCTTTCGGCTTTTCCCGGTTAGGGGTCGCCACAGCAGAACTCCGGTCCGCTAATGATTGATAGTTGATTTTTGCATGCCAAGTTACCAGCCCTGATGCACAACCTTCAACGAAGGTACGCCCATTCACGCATGTCTCCACGCAGAAGACGCTCTAGCTGGGAATCAAACCAGACAGCGTCTTACTGTGAGGCGACAACGCTACCGCAGCACCACCACCATGGGTAATAAAGGCACAAAAATAGGGATACTTTTAAATATTGCTCTTACAAACTTAGAAAGTTGATAGAATAGCAGGTATTGCATTAGCATGAATTTTCTGAATGATACGAAGTCTGAAATTAAAATGCCTGTCATTATTTTCAAATTCCAATATTTAATGGTTTAGCACTAATTTGCCAGAAAACCACAATTTTATGAAAAATGAACCAAAAATATGAAGCCAGAATCTGGACATTCTGTGAACATCTGTACAGTTGAGAGGTATGAATGGATGTTGGGCTTGGTGCAAATGCTCTATAATCAAAGAAAAAAAGCATAAAATAATGAGTTTTTAATTCTATACCCAATACAGTTCATGGTATATATTTTTTTCTGTAGGACAAAACTAGTAAAACTATTGTAAGCTAGATCGCAAAAGTTGCATTTACGCTACATCATTTTGTTTTGACATTGTAAAGGTGCTTTGTGATTCACCCTTATTGATGTAATCATACTCTGACAACATGTAACAATGTTAAAACAAGTAGTCATAGTGGTTGTAAACCTTTACAGTGTATCACCTTGGGAAATTAGAGGTTTATATAAGCAGACAGGTGTTTTAATATTTCCTTCAGCACAGAGCAGTTTGTTTAAGACAGGATAGCAATGCACCATTAAAATGACAATCCAGAATTTGTAACACCATTATAATTGTTCTTTTGGTACCAAACAGCTCTTGTACAGCAGACAGAAAAGCAGAGGGCTGCTGTGCATTCAAAGGCATATAAATAATAGTTCATATCTTCAGAAGAAGTTAAAATAATACATTTTTGCAGTAATTATGTACATTAGAAGATCCCAAGGGAAGTGTTATACTTCAGATTTAGCTAAGATATGATCTTAGTATGTATTATTTCAGTTCTGCGTTTATTCATCAGAAACACCAACTGTTCACAATCTTTCACTTGTATTTTAAGCTGTCATTGCTGTAATATCTAATTAATGAAACTATAAGCAGTTTTGTGCTCTTATATTAGTGTGTAAATCTCCATGACAAATTTTATGGATGCAGGGAAAAAAATAATATGTAGTATTACTAACTGCTATGTGATAATTTAGTAGTTGGTTTGTTAAACTAAGGAAGCTGAATCTATTGGGGTAGAACATATATCAGATCTAGTGTTGTTACAGATCTTGGCATCCAAGTCTTGAGCCAGAGAATTGAATGTAGTATGTTAGACCATGTGCTGGGCACCCAGTTTGAATGCAGATATTGCAGTCACATCTACACAAACAGCTAACTACTTGAATTTGTTTTGTGTGCCCCCTAACCACTTCCATTCTTACCCTAAAAGCTAGACATGAAGAAAAGACACCTTATGTCAGACATGGTTCACTTTTATTCAGAATGCCTTCAAGAGTATATAGGTCATTTTATTTGTTTATTTAACATTGACAAGTCCACCTGGGCAAAGCACCTTTTCAGCAGAGACCTGGAGAGAAAAGCAGTAAGAATATAACTTTATAACACTGAAGAATATATAATTTAACATAAAATATAATGTAGTATTCAAAGTGTTCACAGCATGTTAAGATCACACATATGTAGTCCATTCAGCATTCATTTACAGTATATTTATCTAGTCACATCATAATTTTAGTACACAGATAGCAGGTGAGGTACAGGCATATTGTATCCTAAATGTTATTCACTTTAGAGTTTTAAACCAGAGACAACTGCAAGGATTTAAAGTTATTTATTTGATTTGGCTGCATATGAGGTTGGTACAAGGGAAGGACTGTTTTGGTGATAAACATGACATCCTTGGGATTTTAAATTACAGCTGAGATAAGATTAGAATAAGAACAAAGCTTAGTAATGGGATAGTTACAGGTGCTAGACGAGTTTGTTGATACATACATTTTTGATAAGATTTTACATGGTAGATGAAATGAGCAAATTCTGATACTGAATGGGACAGAATTGCACAGCTCAGCAGTGCATACACAGTGTAGGTAGTCACCATTACGATGAGCACTAAATGTTGATTCGGTGAGTGCATGTCTCTGTGGGGTATGTACAAGTTTAATAACTGGCTCACCATTACGATGAGCACTAAGTGTTGGTTCAGTGAGCACATGTCTCTGTGGGGTATGTACAAGTTTAATAACTGGTTCACCATTACAATGAGCACAAAGTGTTGGTTCGGTGAGTGCATGTCTCTGTGGGGTATGTACAAGTTTAATAACTGGCTCACCATTACGATGAGCACAAAGCGTTGGTTCGGTGAGTGCATATCCCTGTGGGGTATGTACAAGTTTAATAACTGGCTCACCACTACGATGAGCAGTAAGTATTGGTTTGATCAGCGCATGTCTCTGTGGGGAATGTACAAGTTTAATAACTGGCTCACCATTATGATGAGCACAAAGTGTTGGTTTGGTGAGTGCATGTCACTGTGGGGTATGTACAAGTTTTATAACTGGCTGCTGGGCACTTATTTGTGTAGGCTGTAGAACACATTGTGGGCAGACGTAATGTAACTGAAGACATAGATCAGACAGCTTCAGCCAGTTAAGGGACTGGAGTGCAGGACAGTGATGTGTTGGATAAAGTGTTTACTTGTAAGCTTTGCTGCTTTATTATAAAAGGGCTCTAGCTTGGCTAGCTGAGAGGACTGAGCTATGGGTCTTGTGTGCATGCTCTGATAGAAAAGGTTGGACTTTATAAGGAAGTTCTGATTTATGATTTGTATTTTAGAACTACGTCATGGAGATGATGATTGAATCTTAATCTTTGGTCAGATTTATTTTCAATAGTTTTCTATTATGAACTATTTCAATTCTAGTTTTATTGACTGATAATATGCTTAAACCACTGAACTTTGACTGTTGACTTGGAGATGAAAATACCATTGATATTTGCAGTCTTGCCTGCTGAGGTACAGATTTTATACAAATATCACAGAAAGGTCATTGTTGTACTGCCCTGCTTACACATAAAAGTCTAGTGTAGCTGTAGATACCATAGTCACAATGTACAGGTGTGAGTGTATGCGACAGTGGATAGGCAGCACAGGTTACCTACCAACTTTCTGTCTGTCCTGTTTGTCTACCTAGATAACATAGTCACAATGTCTGTTTATAAGTGTATGAGACAATGGACAGAAGATGCAGGCTGTTTATCTTCATATCTTATCTGCCCATCTGGTTGTCCAGCTGTTTGATCTATCTGTTTACTAATAGTTTAACTTGGTCAACCCTACTAGGCATTTGATCTACCCAATTTGGCTTCGTCAAGGGCAGATCCTGCCTTTTGAACCTGGTCGACTTCTTCGAAACAGTCACCAAGGCCATAGATGAAGGGAAGGTAGTCCACACAGCCTATCTGGACCTCACAAAGGCATTTGACACAATACCCCACGTGGGCATCATAGATAAGCTATCCAGCCTAAATATAAACCCCTATGCCACAAGATGGGTTGCAAACTGGCTCAAAGACAGAACCCACAGTCAGAGTTGCTGGAGCCATGTCAGACTCGAAACCGGTCACAAGTGGTGTCCAACAAGGTTCTGTCCTGGGACCTCTCCTGTTCGGTATTTACTTTTCTGAGGTACAGGCCAACGTAGGAGGACTATGACTCACCAAGTTCGCAGATGACTGCAAACTGGGTGCCATAATTGACTCTCCAGCTGGCACAAACATCCTTCAAAAAGGTCTCGCAGAGATGGATAACTGGTGCCAGAGCCATGGTCTAAAGCTAAATGCCAAAAAGTGTATAGTCATACCCTTTGGCAAAAACAATGTACCCACAAATTACCACATAGGTGGTAACCCATTAAGTACAGAGAAAGTAATTAGGGATCTGGGGACCCAAGTTGATAGCAATCTCTCCTTTGACAACCACATTGCCAAAGTGGTTAGAAAGACCTTCTACATAGCCCACCTCATCATGAAAGGATTCACATCTAGATCAAGAGAGGTAATCATGCCCCTTTATTCATCCCTCATCAAGCCCATCATAGAATACAATGCCCCCTTTGGGATGTACCTTACCCGACACCTGCAGCAATTAGAAAGACCCCAAAAGTACCTCACCAGGAGGATCAAGGGACTCAAGCAGATGCCATATGCTGCTCGGTTAAAAAAACTCCAGCTCTACTCAGTTGCATACTGCCTACTTCGAGGCGATCTATGCCTGACATATAAAGCTATGTCCAACCCAGAATTAATGGACATGCTCCACCTCAGTAAATCTAAATCCCTTAGAGCCACGCACTCGAGGGACTTGAACCACAGCACAGAAATAAATAGAACATGCTGGAGGGACAGATTCATAACCCAGAGGCTCCCTTCGCTCTGGAATAGAATTCCAATTCATGTTAGGCAGAGCACCTCACTGACTCTCTTCAAGAAAAATCTTGATGAGTGGATGGGGGATCGGAGGTTTGTCCTGGGGATTACTTCATAGGTTCATAGGTTCATAGATTAGTACTAGGCTAACTACCCTTGCGAGCCATTTTAAGCCTAGCCAATTATCACCTGTGAGATTCAAACCTTGTACCTTGTGTTTGTAAGGAAAACACCTTAACCGTTAGGCCACCCTCCCTACCCTGTGTCACTATTAGACAGAGGCACAGTAAACTAAACTTTAAAAATGGCACAGTATACTCAAATCAAGGGGTGGCGTAAGCCAAACACAATTGGGCTAGGCTTATAAATGCCCCAGGGCAGATAGCCTAGTATGAACCTATGAACCTATGAACCTATCTATCTGTTTACTAATAGTTTGTTAAATTGGTCAACCCTACTAGGCAGTACATGTTACTGGACAGGAAAGGGGCGAGGGTTCAAGTGAAGTGGCAGAATTGTAAACTGTGAACTGGTGTCAGATGTTATCCTTAATTATTTAGTACTGCATGTTTCCATAAACAGCATTATTTTTTTTAATTTTCACATAGTCTTGTGCCTTAAACTGTAGTAGAATTACAGTACTGACAGTATTGTTTTTTTAACTCCAGGATTTGTGCTTCATTGCTTTCCAGTTGTTGATATTCTGCTTATCATTTACCTGCTTAAAGCTGCATTCCAGTGACTTTCTGTTCCCCTGTACATTGTGTCTGCCTTATTCACCACTGAGACATTAAGCTTTAGTTTATGAAATTCTACCCTTCCCGGGGTTATTGACCTGCA
Source organism: Protopterus annectens (assembly GCF_019279795.1). Lineage (NCBI taxonomy): Eukaryota > Metazoa > Chordata > Ceratodontiformes > Protopteridae > Protopterus > Protopterus annectens. Next base: position 2,213,912 of record NC_056734.1, on the reverse strand, counting down.
GCTCAGAAAGATGCATTCCAGTGATTTCTGTTCCTCTGATTTTCTGTTTGCCCCCCCGAGACATTAAGCTGAGGTTTCTGAAAGAGCTCCAATACTGGCTTTATTTGACTAGATCCCTGTCTAGTTATTATGTTTCTTCTTTGATTTTTTCCCCCACGTTGGCCACCCTTTTCCTGCTGTGGTTTTATAAGGCTGTGTCTCTGGCCTCAACTCTTTATCTGATTTCCAAGGTTCCTCCCCTCTTTCATTGAGATTGTATGTTGTATAAGTTATTCATGTACTCTTCTCACCCATTGCTTTCCATAGATCCATGATATTGAGTGCCCACCCACAAACCAGTATTGCCCTTGAGTAAACGTCCTTTACTACATACTGTCTCCTGCTCATTTTCCAGGAGCTCAGCAAAGCTTGCCATCCCAGACTGTGTTCCAGAAGTGTTGCTGGTACTCAGTGCCATCCAGGCAAAACATAGTACTTTTGATTGCTAAATTGCATTTTCTTAAGTTATTTTGAATGATTGCTAATGTCTCCTGTCTTTATTTGAGAATTTCACAGTATTTTTGAAAAAAAAATGCTCTACCTCTCGTTGTTACTGCTGTAAGGCTAACTTGAAATTGTCCTGAGCAAGGGATTTCTAACTAGTTGTTTAATTGGTTTGTGGTAGCATTGTACTTGAGGATCTGTTCTACTGTGTTTTTACATTAGAAGGACTGGGTTTATTCATCTTGTGGCAGGAGGTGTTTGCCTGGTCTGAGGTGGGAAACACAAAGGGGCTCATAATCTTCTTCTTCTTCTTTCAGCTGTTCCCGTTAGGGGTTGCCACAGCGGATCATCCGTTTCCATTTCTTCCTGTCCTCTGCATCTTGCTCTGTCACACCAACCACCTGCATGTCCTCTCTCACCACATCCATAAACCTTATCTTAGGCCTTCCTCTTTTCCTGTTACCTGGCAGATTCATCCTTAGCATCTTTTTCCCAATATACTCTGCATCCCTCCTCAGCACATGTCCAAACCAAAGTAATCTTGCCTCTCTGACTTTTTCTCCAAACCTTCCAACCTGGGCTGACCTTCTAATATACTTATTCCTAATCCTGTCCACCCTCGTCACACACAGTGCAAATCTTAACATCTTTAACTCTGCCATATCCAGCTCTGACTCCTGCCTTTTTGTCAATGCCACTGTCTCCAACCCATATAATAGATGGTCTCACTACCCTCTTGTAGACCTTCCCTTTCACTCTTACTGGTACTCGTCTGTCACAAATCACTCCTGACACTCTTCTCCATCCTGCCTGTACTCTCTTCTTTACCTCTCTTCCACACCCATCGTTACTCTGAACTGTTAATCCCAAGTATTTAAACTTATCCACCTTCACCACCTCTACTCCCTGCATCATCACCATCCTCTATTCTCCCTCTCATTCACACACATATATTCTGTCTTAGTCCTGCTGACCTTCATTCCTCTTCTCTCTAGAGCATATCTCCACCTCTCCAGGGTCTCCTCCACCTGTTTCCTACTCTCACTACAGATCACAATGTCATCTGCAAACATCATAGTCCACGGGGACTCCTGTCTGATCTTGTCTGTCAACCTGTCCATCACCATTACAAATAAGAAAGGGCTCAGAGCTAATCCTTGATGTAATCCCACCTCCACCTTAAATGCATCTGTCACTTCCACCTCAGACCTCAACGCTGTCACACTACCCTCGTACATATCCTGTACCACTCTTACATACTTCTCTGACACTCCCGACTTCCTCATGCAATACCTCAACTTCTCTCATAATGTAGTTGTTTTATTGACCAGAGGACTCATTAGTTAGTTTTCTGTTTTTCTTTGCTGGTATAAATTTGGCACATTTGCATGGCGCTGCTCACCATGCAGCGCCTGTTAGCAATGCTCTCTAAAGTAGCAAACACCTAGAAATCACATTTTCCCTGTGAAACAATCCATAAGCCTGCACCCTGTAAAGCAGTAAATATAAAGCAGTTATCTTGCTCACCGACAAACTCAGAGCAACTAGTTGGGTGTCAAGTGACAATACCTATAGATTTAGTAGAAATCAGTGCAGTATATAGATTAAAGTTAGTAGAATTCAGTACAGTTTAGCATAATCTGTCCTAATAAAGTACCCTTATTAGTCTGCACAAACAACCCTTAATAACCTTCTAACCCCAGTACATGATCACCACCTTGTACCTCACCGATCAAAGACTTGCACAGCATGGATATGCAATTTCATGTCCTAACTTCTCTGTAGCCAGCTTGGTCAATATGGTTATCTTGAAACAATGTCACAATTTTCTCATGTTTATCTACAATCACCTAATCCTAAAAGAACCAGACACAACATGCTAGAGGTCTACTTACACTATGCCACTGGAGGTTAAACTCTCGCATACAAGTACTCATCAGGTTGTCGAAACCACACACCCACCTCAGATGGCATAAAACACACACACATAGGCTAACATATGCTGAGGTGCTTAAAAGCAGTTTTCCTAAATAGGAAAGATTGCCTAGACCACCTGCTGGCAAAGCTATGCTTCAGCAAGCCGAAAAGCACCCACAAAAGACATCTAACCACACATACAGTCACACAGATCCTAGGTAAGCAAGCACATTTTCCAGGACTGGTGTCATGGAGGACTCCATTGTAAGACATACAGATGCCCCTCTAACCAGGTTGAAGAAGAAGATAATGCTTAGTTGTTTATCTGTATCCAGGAGGCACCAAATCATGCACACACTCGAGTCATTAAGCCACAGGTATCAGTATGATTGCTTCATAGTCCATGTAGGTGTAAATGACCTGAGTTGTACCTCCCTGGACAATATGATGAAATACATCATAGAGCTTTCAGACTGTGTGTCTCAGAGTGGAATGAGACACTGAGCAGCATATTAGCTGTCTCCTTAAAAATCAAAATCAACTGCATAACCCCAGCCAAACCAGTAGCAGTTAGGAACTATTCCAAGACAAACAACCTTATTAAGTAATAGTTTGTCATAATTCAGTGTCCCACCAAACCCAAAGAACACATCAGCCTACACTGAATTGCTTTCAGAAACTCTGTGGAACTATGTCAATGGCTGCATAGAAGCTGCTACACTTACCAGCAGTAAGCCCAGAACTAACTCCAGAAACAAAACTTCCCTGGAGGCATCTCAAATTAAACAGAATATACAACAAAAGGAAAAAATATGGCAAACATCAGAAAGCATAATTCCCATAAAGGTAAAAACTCTCTCATTAAACTAAATAGATAATTAAAATGGATAATTAGGTCAAGCAAAGCAAACTTTGAGGTTAAGATAGCCTCCCGGGTGAAAGATAACCATAAGGCGGTCTACAGCTATGTCAGAAACCTCTACATCAGCACACAGCAATGTGCTGAACTGCTGGTTAATGGTGCCACATTCACTGAGCCTAGCAATGCAGTGAAATTGTTAACAGACAAATTTGGTTCCAACTTTACCCCCCCTCTCACCTCCAACCCCCCCCCCAAGAAATACCTTCAAACCTAACCCCTCCAGCTATTACTAGGGAGCGTGTACTGCCTGTGCTCACTAAAGCCAAGAACACAGCTTCAGTGGGCCCTGAAAACATCCTAGGATGCTTCCTGAACAGTCTAAACTATGACTTATCATGACAGCTGGAGTCACTATTTAACTATAGTCTTAAAACATGCCACAAGAATGGAAGACTGTGACAGTCATACCCTTTCATAAGGGAGGACCTTCAACAGGTCCTGGAAACTACAGACCCATTAGTCTGACTAGTCTTGTTTGCAAAGCCATGGAAAGAATTATCATGGAACTTATCAACAAGGACATATGAGGCTTCTGGATAAATCCCAGTTTGACTTTGTCAAAGGAAGGTCATACTTACTGAACCTGGTGTGTACTGCCTAACTAAATCTGGCTAAAGCATCTGACACAATACCCCACTTGGGCATTTGTCAGCAAACTTATGGAACTAGAGATAAATCCCTTTATTATGCATTGGACTAGCTAGCTGGTTCATGGATAGGACCCAAGAGGCTAGGATTGGTGAGACCACCTCCACAAAGAGGCCAGTCACCTGTGGAGTCCCTCAGGACCCTGTGCTGGGCCCACTCTCTTTGGCATCTACTTCTCGGAGGTCAAAGTCAATGTCAAAGGCAACTGGCTGAATAAGTTCACAGATGATGGAAATTGGGAGCAATCATTGAATCCCCTAAAGATAAGAACACCCTTCAAGAAGGTGTAACACAGAGAAATGCATTATAGTACCTTTTGGGAAGTCAGCTACCTCTGGTAACTAAGAGATGAATAAAACACCACTAAAAGGTGATTCATTCATCAGGGATCTGTAAACTCATGTAGATAGTAACCTAACTTAAAACCAACATGTGTCCAAGGTAGTATGAAAATCCTTATATGCTGCTCAACTTGGAAGTAAAGGCATGGCATCTAGGTCCAGAAGGGCCATTGTACCCCTGTACTTTGTCCTCATCAAACCCATCATAGACTATAATGCCCCCTTTGGTATGTACCTGACCAGGCACATGTAACAAGTGGAATGTCCACAAAGGTTCTTACAAGAAGAATACAGGGAGTAAACACAATGCCCTATGCTGATTGCCTTAGAGCTCTGTCATTTTACTCAATATCGTATAGGCTTCTGTGAGCTGTGCTTTGCGTGGTGTACAAGCATCCCTGGACCATGTTTTGATGACCCTTTTGCACATCCACAAAACAAACAGCATCAGAACTACTAGATCAAGACTTTCATTGTGCTTGTGACATGAACGGGACATGCTGGACAGACAGATATGTTTCTCACAGATTTCCCATTCTCTGGAATAGGCTTCCCATCAATGTGAAGCACAGCTACCACTTTGGGAATAAGCTGTAAGGTAATAAAAAATGATAATTAAGCAGAGAAAGAAAAATCTGCACAAGTTGAAAAATGACAAGTATCGGTTACATTAAATATGGAGAATTACTGGGTGAACTGTTTTGTAACGAAGATGAGGACCAGTGAAATAAATATTTGTACTGTAATTAATAGGCTTAGGATAACATTTTTATCCTCTACAATTCTTGTTCCCTACCTTCAGAGCTGAGCTTAAAAATTCCCTTCACATCAAATCAAATTGCTCTTTCTATACTGCAGGCCACATCATGTAACAGCCTGTTAACCTCCAGCCTTACTCTGTCTCAGCTTCTACGATCTCTTAACTCCAGATCCCCTATCCTTCCCTGCCCTGACTCTCATTACCCCACAGCATTTCTACCACAATGTGAAACTGAAATTTGTAAAAATGCAAAATGTGCATTTCTTCATAAGTATTACTACACATTTTTGTTATATATTGTTAAATTTCTGCTCTGTTTTTAATATGTATTCTACCCATCTGCCCTACTTTTTCATCTTTGCGAAATATTTCACCCGGACAATACATACAAGTGGTCAGTTGTGATCAGTGTACTACCCCTGTAAACAAATGTAAAATAAAAATAAAATAAAATATATGTGATACAATGTGTAGATATATTTTTCTTTATACTCTTGGCATATCAGCAACATTCACCTACTTCTTACGTCATCATTAACAATTTAACACCTTTGATGATTCAAGATTCTTCTGTCTGGTTACTTATGCTTTTGGTCACTAAACTAAAATAAAAGTTTATGTAGTGCACATGTAAAATGTAGAAACTGATGCAATGCTAGTAAAACTTCTTCAGCTATGAAAAGTAACCCATAAACCCATCTGTATCTAGTAGAAAAAGTAAACTAAAAATTAAACAATGGAAACAAAAAATATTTCCTATATTACAATGTATTTAAAAAAATTAAACACTGCATTCACAAAGCACACACAAACAACCTCACAAAAATAATAGTATCTACATAAACCAACTCCTAGAATTTCATTTTCTCTATAAAAATACATCCACTTCTAACTGCCTAAACTAACTAAAAACCAATTAAAAACATATCTAAAGAATAAAAGTAATAAACAGGAAAAACTGTTAGAGCCCTGTTAAATTACACATATTAGCTATTTTTAAGAACATCTGGAGAAAACCACAGTTCTAGAAGCGTTCGTGTCTCAAGCACCATAAAAGTGCTGCCTTGATGCCAGGGGCTTGAGTGTTCTGTAGGTCACATAGGGCTGCTGCTTGTGTGCGACCTTGAATATGAGTTTAGGCAGCCAGTTGCTACCCCTTACCTAAACACATTGTTCAGTTTTGATAAAGGTAAGTGAATCAACCATGGGGAGGGCTCAGGAGGGGGATGTTAGGGACAGGGAGTAGGAAGGGAGTTTTAGGTTTAGGTAGGAGGGACGTTTTAGCACCAGGGAGCAATCTGAGATTTTAGGGTTAGGGAATGGGATTGATGTTTTAGGGCAAGTTAGCGAGGACTCAGAGTTTGAGCTGGGTAGAGTTTTGGGGTTAGAGTTATTGTTCTGGTGGGGCTATACAGTTTTGTAGGCTCAGGTTTTGGGAGGGCTATGTAAAAATGAGAGATCGGGCTAGTGGAAGTTCGAACATTTACTTTCTCAAGCAAGTGGCAGTGAGCAAGTGTATTGTGAGCTACCATAATGGCAACAGCTGTAGTAGACCTGAAAAATCACACATAAAATCTTATATTTATAAAAAAACTGTGTGCAATTATTGTAGCCCTTTGAAGCCCATGAGGAGCACTACCATAACATAAGAAACACGCAAAAATATATATAAATGAAATATCTGGAAATCTGGCTTGTGTGATACACAAAATATATTGTACTATAGGATGTGGTAACTTGGATCATGACATCAATCATCAGACGGTATATTACATCGTCCCAAGAAAGCTAATTTCAGCAGTCCTGTGAAGTCCCACAAGCATTGGTAGAATTAGTTAAGGCTATAATGCACAAGTACAAACAGTGTGCTGTCTCACAGAGGGGTTCCCAGTGCGAGTGGGTGTACATCAAGGTTCAGCCCTGAGCCCACTGCTGTTCATACTGGTGATTGGCTACATTAGCAAACAGAAAGTAGGGGCAAATCAGCAAAGTTGCTGTATGCAGGTGATGTGACATTACAAGCAAACTCTGGACAAGAACTCCAACAAATGATAGGGGAATGAAGTACAAAACTGAAGGCACACAGGATGAAACTGAGCACAGATAAGATGATTGTAATGGCAGCAAATGGGGAAAACCAGAAGAAGTTGAGAATTGAGACAGAAGGGAAAATAGCAGAACAGGTTAACAGCTTCAAGTACATGGGAGCGACGGTTCAAGAGAAGGGAAGTCTGAATGAGGAGGTCAAATCTAGAATCAAAAGGGCTGCGCCCAAATGGCACAGACTGTCAGGGGTAATGTCTGACAGAAGAATTCCAAAGAAGCTGAAAAGTAAGGTGTACAAACCTGCAGTGCAACCAGTACTACTCTATGGTACAGAAACCTGGGGAGTGAAGGCAGAGCAGTTGAGGAAGCTAGAGGTGATGGAGATGAAGTGCCTGGAATGGGTGGTAAAATGCACACTGTGAGACAGGCAGACGGATATATAAGGACATCAGCACAGAAACCCAAGTAGCCCTGAGTGCAGAGAAGCTCAAACAGAACATATTACTGTGGTTTGGGCACATGTGCATGAAAGCAGAAGGCAATCTGGTGAAGAAGATCTGGGATAGATAGAGAAAAAGGCAAGAAGAAATGAGTGCACCCAGCAAAATGAACAATGGATAGCATGAGAGAAGACCTGGGACATTAAGACATTACTGCCAGCAAAGATAGGAGAGTGGCATTGAATCAAAAGAAATGGTGACAATTGACTTAACACCCTGACCCATGTAGAAAATGGGGAAAAGGGGGTTGATAATGATGATGATGGTGATGATGAGTCACTAGTCAAGTTTTGTAATCTTACTGTACATGATATTTCATATATCCCAAAAAACAGATCCCTGTGTAATCAATATGTAGGGAACGTATTCATTCCTTCATTGCTCAAATCCCCATTTAACTCAGTTCAGAGTCATGGGGTGATGAAGCACATGTTGGGACTCGGTGGGTACAAGACAGAGAAACTAATACCAGGCAGGGCACTAGGTTGTTGCAGATTCTTATCCAGACATGGCATGCACAGTAACTGGCATTTTGGGAGATCGTCATTTCACATATAGTAACTGTGTAAGTTCTAAGCCGTCCGTTTCGGTTCCCGCTCGCAAACTTGAAAATATGTGCTGCACTGCGCTCAATGATGTCAGCACGCCCGCGACTACACTTATTTCTTCTTAAAGAAGAATGCCCTAAAAAAAAAAAAAAAAAAAAAAACTATTTTTTTAAATTAAATTAAATGATTACCTAGTCAGCGGATTGCCCTGCACAAAGTGCCCCCTGCCGCTTGGCGCCCTGAGGCAATTGCCTCACTTCGCCTCTTGTAGTACGCCACTGTGTGTGGGATACAAGCAGAAACAGGAACATCAGACAAAATCCCACTCAGACACAGAGATGACATACAGACTCTGCATGCGTGGCATCCCAGAGAAGAATTGTACTGGAGTGCCAAATGCTGTGAGGCAGCACTGTTAACTTCTGCCTCAGTCTGTAAGGAACATGAATATTGTTAATTTATGTGCTCTAACTAACTCATAATACTACGTAATAAATAAGCAAAAAGAAACTGTAGAGGAATATGTTCCCTAACTAACCTGGAAATAAAACAGCAGTAGCACACTTCTATGTTTCATAAAGACTATAGTGACATTCATGGATTGTGAAGCAGAAACTTTTATGTAATAGCCAAACTTCTGTTAAATGTAGACTTTATGAATGAATGCCTAGCTTGTCTCTCAAAGTGAGCTGGACAAAGGGTGAGCATACAGTGAAATAGCTGTGGATTTACTATTTGATATGAGCAACCGGTTATGTACATTTTTGATTTTTTCTGAGCAAAGATACAACATTTTATTTATTTATACTTTGTTAACTGGGTTAGTCCCATCAGACTAATATCCTCTTTTCAGGGGAGGCCCAAGGTGGTATTTACACTACTAGGAGAAATTTGGTTAGGGCATTGGAGTACTTCCCTTATACTTTTTGATAGGTGTCACTGAATCATTTTCATCTACGTGAGCTTTTACCAACTCAGGCAGATGGGGCCTCAGTTCAACATCTCATCCAAAGGACGACACACTCAGGAATGTAGCACTCCCCTTGTGCTGTACTGCAGTGTCAACAAGTGCTCTTCCTGGTGTGGGAATAAAACCCACAGCCTTCTGCACCAAAGATTAGTGTGCTACCTGTTGTGCCAGTGACACTGAATTAGGTTGTGTGCAATGAATTTATATCTATACTCAAAGGCTGCGCTTCATATCAGACAGAGAAATTAACAAATATATGTGCGTATGTATGTTCCCAGTGGGACAGATGACTATGTTCCTCTCTGAGGTCATTAATTTTATTGTTCTTGTCTCAATAAATTAATACAGAGCATATTTTCCTTTTTGCTATTTATGATGTTGAAGAAACATTGATGCCTTAGGGTAAGCTATGACAAAGAAGCTAAATAATGCACAGGATACTTACTACAGTGTACTTACAGATGACCTTACTCCTTTCTGTACATATTTCTTGCTAGCTTTCTTCCACTCTCTTTTCTGTATGTGATTGCTGAGTGTCAAGGAATTTATTTTGCCTGCTCCTTTTTTAGTTACTCTGTAAGGATGTACTTATCAAACGAGAAGTCATAGTTCCCTTTCAAAACACTGACTTTCTAAAAAGTGTACATTGAATGACAAGTTATAGTGCTGTTTTCTATTTCTGATTTATAAACTGTGTCATAAACATTATGGCTCATATAAAGACGTAAACCTTATTGATAAAACTTGAAAATGTTATTTTGTAAAAGTTGTCCCCTTTCATTTACTATTGGTATGAGTAAAGGTTCGATGCTTTATGTAATACTGGGTTAATCTCTTTCAGTGCAGTGAATAGTTTTTGTATTTAATATGAGTAGCCTAGTAATACTTCCTATTCCTATTTAAAAGAATAAATATTCCTTCTGAAGTAGCTAAAATGATGTCACATTCTAGGCCAAAGAGCTGAAGGGTCACCAAGTAACCAATATTTCAATGACAAAAAAAGATATATATATATGAATATTTATTCTATATAGATATATATATATATATATATATATATATATACTTAATACTTACTCCAGAAGTCCAAATGACAGTATACTTATTGCACAAGGCACTGTATGGCAAACAACAAATGAATAATGATTTAACAAGTCTGTGGTAAATTAGCTCAAGTCCAATTGTGAGGGCCACTTCACTCATACCGTGGAGTAGATCCTTACCTGAAGTAACTCATGTTGGGAGGCGGAGTCAGGTTATTAGTGGTTTGACCTGCAAAGGAAAGACTGACCATCCCATGGATTGCCCTCATTCCCTGAGGAAGTTATGGGAATTGATGTTAGTTTTCTACCTGTTCAGCATGTAACAAGTGATGTAGCGTGACATCTTATGGCAGGGTATGGATAAGTGACTGCGCTCAGCATAATGATTATGTCATTGCAAATCCCTGGCTCTAGGATGTATAAGGGGAAAGAGTCTGCCCATGGAAAAACAAGGACCTTTCCATGACCTGTTTTAGTACCCAGATAATTCACTACTTGTTCTAGGTAAACATATCTCCTCTACGAAGGGCATATATGTTGAAACAGGTGGGATCTCTCACCATAACAGTATGGATAATCAGAGGAAAAGGTAGCTCATGATTGCTAATGGGAATCTCAAGTGGCACTCAAAATTCTGACCTCTGAATCCCCCTCTCACATTACTTGATTCAGGATTTTTCACAAACCTTTTTTTACAAAATGCTGAAATTAAAGCCTATAAAGTACTCTTCTATACCCAGATTATGGCTCTATGTTTTGCTGTGGATGCAGACCTCCTATACTGTTGTTGTGCATCAAGTGTTTGGGATAAAACTCTTTGTCTCTGATGAACTAAACCAGAAAAAGGTATACAGAAAGGTAGTATTATTAAGTTAAAAAGGGGAAAAACTGTGACATGGAATGGAAGGTGAAAGCTAGAGAGATGGCTCGGGGTTCCAGACTCCAGGAAGAAGCAGAATTCAGTCAGGATATGTGATATGGGTACAGAAAACAGAGTTAGGAAAGCAGAGATGGGACAGAGTCTGTGAGAAGCTATCAAAAACAAAGCAGCCAGTTGTAAATCACTGATATCAGAAGTCAACCAGTTAAGTTAAGAAATTACAGACTGTGTTTGGCAGATGGTATAATTTAATATTTAAACAGTTGTTGGAACTTTATTCCAAAATTTCCTAATTTATCATCAACTTTCCTTTGCCCACAATCTCCTACTACTCCCAGACAAAACTCCAGCTCTGGCCAATCTACTAGAACTACAAGCTAAAACTAGACAACTTCGCTCTAGCGACAAAAAAATAATCAAGGTCACCAAGACCAACAACACAGCAGGGAATTCCCTCTTCTCTAACTACATGGGCAAAATTTGGAACACCGTACCTACTGCTATTACCTGAGTAGGCTCAAAGATTACATTTAAAAGACTCCTGAAAGAACACCTGAAGCACACATGGATATGCACATGTTCCCCTCCTGGCTGACCCCTCCCCCCTTACTCTTGCCCTCTGACTTCAGCTTCATCACCAAAAGAATGCAACTTCTCTCTTTTCCTTCCAGTTCCACCTCTAATTCATACCCCTTAGTCAATACCCATATGTCACTGCTAGGACAATCTGTTATCTATCCGCTAAACTTTACTTTTCTCTTTACACCTCTACTACTTTATACTTAAGCTACTTACACCTCCTGCTTTTCTTACTTAACCTGTTATCCAATTTCCCATCTTTGTCTCTTCTCCTGCTACTATACTCCCTACTATGTCTAATCTTTGTTCTCTTTGTTGCTATACCCCCTACTGTGGCTAACTTGCTCACAACTCAACTGTATAAAGCAACAATGTTCACCATTATGTAATGCCTCAACCTAAAACTGTAAAAGATGCATTCAGTCTATGTAAATATGTTAAATCTTAAGCTTCAATACTATGTTACTAGTCAATGTTAAAGTTTGGAACTATGTAAATTTGAATGCTTCTGCATACACCTTATATTTTCCTTAAAATTTAACTTTTCTCCCCGGGCCTCCACTGAAAATGGACATGCATCGAATCAGACTTTCCCGGTCAACAAATGTAAAATAAATAAATAAAATCTTCCTTGATAGAAGTGTTTGATGCCTAAAATTATAGTCAGGGCTGCATTAATGGCCTACTTGGTGGTGGGAAGTCATCATGACATGCAAGCAAGACATGTAACTGAAAAAAGACTGGAAAGTTCAGACTTCATAGATTTCCTTAGGAAATCATAGCAGATTCACTCTAAACTGCTTTTGAATTAGCTAGGATATTTTAAGAGACATTTATGAATGATGGCGTGGAGAGAGAAGAAAGCAAGAAACATAAATACACATGCAGGTTCTGCAGGCATGTCTTTGACTTTATAACCGTGGCCAAGTGCCTGCCGGGCAGGTTTGCTGCTAAATACTATGTGGTGTCCAAGTGTAAGAAGAAATCCCTGAAAGAGACTTATGGGTATTTTACAGCCTTGCAAATGTAACCTAAGGACTTATCATACACAGAAATTATAGCTTGTATGGGCAGAGAAAGATGAAAACAGAGATGACCCTCTGTGGACTCAGCATCCTGAGATAGTACCAGCAGACAGATCAGTAGTGGTGAAAGAGAAGAGAAAAGAAAAACAATATTTTATCCATAGTGGAAACAAAGCAAAGCAAATGGAACTAGTCATTAGGAACACCACTCTGCTCCCACCGATGTTAAAAACTACTGAAGCAGGTGGACTACACATGGGTAAAGCGGCATTCTAAACAATTGTGATGGACACAAAGTTAAGAATCTGTGGGAAACATGATTGGTTAAAATGATAGGACTCAAAATGACAAATGGTTTGGAAATATCATTTTTAATGCCTGTTTTTACTGAAAACTTTTTATTGCCTTTACATACCTGCAGTGTAATCACATTTGAGACATAATTACTCACATCTGCTATGAAACATAACATTATCAGCATTTAAGCTATATGAACTCACATGGCTCAGTTATATTCTCATGTAATATATATATTTTTGCCCCTTTATTTTTTACTTCCTTCTGTCTTTCACTTTGTAAGTAACATTGCACATTGTGTTCATAAATTCCAGTCATCTAGATAGCAGTGAAATATCCATTGTAATGGACTTCTTAAAAAACAGACTCTTACCCATTATAATGCTAATGTTATTGTTAAGGCAGAGAAAGCACAATGCCCTATAAAAGAATATTTCTGGCCACAAGGAAAGACAAACATTTTGAAATTTAGTCCTTTACCTGCTAAAGAAATTCATTTATTAATGGATTTAACAAGCACTTGCAGAATGTCAGCAGGTCAGTAGCTGGAGGGAGAATGTGAGTTAAATCTTTTCTGCCATAATATGAACTTATTCCCACATACAAAGGATGTTTCAGAGTAGAGATAGATTGGTACTTGCAGTGGCAGGTTACATTTAATGAAAGACGTTTAGGTTGTAATCCATTTGCAACAGAAGAGGTGGTAGCATTTATGGAAATCTGGTTGTCTTGTAAGGTTTCTATGTGCAATTTTTAATATATAATTAAGGTTTACTATTTTGTTAAGACTGCATACAAAACATACAAAAAATTGTGAACACGTGTGTGTGTCTTTGTGTGAGTGTGTGTGCATGTGCGTGCGCCTGCAGACATGTCTAGTAATTCAGATATTATGTTGCAATCCAGGTTCCCTGCGTCTTACTAGAGTGGTTTATAAATTAAAAGCAGATTGCAGGCAGACCATCTACAGGGGAAGTGATGTGTGTGTGTGTGTGTGTGTGTGTGTGTGTGTGTGTGTGTGTGTGTGTGTGTGTGTGTGTGTGTGTGTGTGTGTGTGGGGCTAAGTCATGTATCATAAAAAAAGCATATGTGGACAGATTTGTTACTACAAGGCTCATCTCTTAATCTAAGATTGTGTTTCAGTTTAAAAATTATTATTTGTTATAAGAGACCACTGAGGGATTCCTTTCACTTGTAGAAATGCCACATAGAACAACTTGAGTTTAATTTCTATGCTACGAACTTTCAGAACAAGACCAGTACAAATAATTTCCTATTTACAGACGTTGTGCCTTTGTAACCTTTCTCTACAGTACCCACCATATAAGAAGTACAGCATGCATGATGTTAACTAGGTGGGTGCTAGCGAAGGCTTCCCTACATGTGACCAGTTGACTGTTGCTCAGGTTCTAACTGCCCTATCAGCTGTTCAAATTTACACTGTATGTGATATCACTATAATGCTGACACTACAGGAACTCTGTGAGATACCACTATGTACTGCATTGGTGAGTTGTTCCTCACAGGTGTCCAGCTGTGGAGTTAGTGTATTTAAGTAAGGGGATGGGGAAGTGCAGAAAGTCTTGCCCCTGTCAGACATGCTAATTATTCCAATGAGTTAGATGAGTAGCAGTCTGTGTTGCATTCTTGTAACTGCTTTGTGAATGTTTGTGTTTATTGATCATTCATGGGGAAGCATATACCAGGGTGTTGTAAGCGAAGAGAGAACAAGAGTACAGAAGGTGAAGTATTTGATCAGTCAATTTTTAGAAATCTGTGTTCTACAGAAGGGAGAACTATCTGAACAGCTGATGTCATATGACAGTCATGAAAGCAAAGTAATGAAATGGATAAGTATCTGAGGAAACTTGTTCAATACAGCAAGATACTTTCTGCAGCAGGTAAGTAACAAAAAGAAACAGAAAAATAAAAACAGCGCCCTTTAAAACCACAACTGACATACAAAATGTAGTTATCCCTAAGGTGTAGTTGTAATTAAGAACAAGGAGAAACGGCTATAAAGTGATTTAGGGGATCACTGTGAAGTCAGAGTTAACAGTATAACACCTGCCCTGTTTTTTTTTTTTTTTCAGGAGAGTCCCTATTTGGGCAGTTATGTCCTGTGAAAAAGCATGAAAAATAACAAATATCCTGAGATTCTTAGGACAAAAAATAGTTCCTAAATTTCCACTAATATTTTCAAAAAATATTTATTTTGTATCTAACACACCTTAGTATTGCATGAAACAAAAAAGCATCTGAAATTCTACTAGAGCAAACTTTTATTTTTTCCAGAAATTAAGCTCAGTCCTTTGCTCTGACTAAGAGTATAATTTGTCTTGCAAAAGCTCATGTTTCCATAAAAAAGTTTCACTTTTGGCATTTTAAGAGATGGCAGCTATACTGCTCAATGGCTATTGCATGAGTTTGCCTTACTTAGGGTACCAGTATGCATTCTAATACCACTGTGAAACAACAGAGATTCACAGACAGCTCTGAGGCTCATTGTTGCATACCAGCAATTGAGGAACAGCTTGCAAGCAATTTTTTATACAGAAGGTGCATGGAATACAGTGCATCTGTGCTTATGTAGCACTGGTGCAGCAGTTAACATTGTTGCCTCACAGCAAAAGGTTCTCCTCTTTGATTCTTGGCCAGGGAACCTTCTGTGCGGAGTCTGCATGTCCTCCCTACATTCACGTGGGTTTCCTCCGGGTACTCCGGTTTCCTCCCACATTCAAAGACATGCATCTGGAGCATTTCTCCCCAGGCCTCCGCTGAAAATATGCTCTGCCCTAGTTGGACGTATCGGGTTAACAAATGTTAAATAAATAAAATAAATGTAGCTGTTGTCTGCAAACTACAGTGAAGTGCAGTGTACTTCTCTGATGCATTTTGACTTTTAATTCATCTTACTTGACAAGATGGTATGTTGAGCTTTCTTCAAGGTTTTCTTCCTAGTCTGATGTCAGTACAACATCAGATTGCTAGAAGTAATGACAAAATAGTGGACTCAAGAAGGTGATCAGTCTGCTTCATAGCTTAGCCAAACATGCTAAACAGGCTCATTGTTTATTCATGAGGCTCCATTTGGAGATCTCTTTCTGAAAGACAATTTACAATTAAATGTTCAGAAATTAAAGCTGGGGGTTATCTCAGCTTTCCAAATCAAGTACAGAGCAGAAGTGGGGACTTGAGAGAGAGAGAGAGAGAGAGAGAGAGGCTATAGATAGTCATTTAATCACAGTTTGCTAACATGCAATTTGGTGAACAATGCACATTAAAAGTTCCTTTGATTCAGATTTGTAATTCCCTTTCCAGTGTATGATACAGTCCCAAATACATTTATTTAAGTTGTTGTGAGGATGCAGATGATCTCTTTGTACCCTTGATTGTCCTATTGTATAAAACACATTTTGATTAAAGTTTTCTTTACTGAGCTACAATGTATTGACCTTCAGTTTGGAGAATCATTTTGGCTCCTGTTTTGCCACTCATCCTGTACAGTCAGTAGTAGAAAACAACAAGAACATTAACAAGTGGTAAACAGAGTTACGGTCCCAAGAATATTGAGCATTCCATTTCAAATGGTCAAAATTGTAATCAGAAGATTGGAAATGGACATTTGTCTGAAATCAGTGTTTTATGGGGTGCAAGCCTGTGCCAACCGTGTGACGGAAATCATCTCAATGCCCCTGATACTTAATCATTACTTCTGAGGTTGCTATTACCCAGAGAAATTGCAAATACTTTTTACACAAAACTACAAGAACTTACATTTCTCTTTTCCTCAGTGTTTTCAGAAAATAATGCTCCATTTATGAAAAAACAGTGCTCAAAACTGTATAATTTGAGCATTTGTGTTTATGTAAAAGACATGACACTCTGGAAGTGTGTGATCAATGAGATACCAGTTATCAGCAAGGTAAATGATGCTGTTAGATGAGAAAGAAGAAACAAGCAGCTTTGCACTGAACCTATTTGGCAGATATTTCTCTGACCTTCAGTCTAGTTAGTGCTCCTGTGTTATGGTTAACTATGTTTGCAGACGACTGTAAACTGGGAGTTATTATTCAATGTTCAACTGACTCACAACTGTTCCGGCATGGTTAGACCATCTTAACAATTGTTACAAGAACAATGGTCTCAAATTAAATATAAAACAATGTAGCAAAGTTCATTTTTGGTAAAAAAAAACAAGTTTCACTTACCATATAGGAGATGCACCCCTCCCATCAGACACTATTGTAAGGGATCTAGGCTCTCTTGTTGATAGTTTCTTATCATTTGACCATAATGTCTCCACAGTAGTTTCAAAAAGCTTTTGATATGGCCCATCTAATTTCCAAGGGCATTTCCACCAGATCTAAAAAGTCTTAATTCCCCTTAGTGTCTTATCAGACTCATTGTTGAACATAATGCCCCTTTTGTTGTGTATTTTCTAAACATATCACACAACTGGAGACGCTCCAGAGATTCATAACTAAAAAGATTAGTGGCCTCAAAAGTGCTAGTTATGAAGACAGATTAGAATCTCTCTCTCTGTACTCATATCTCTGGGGAGCCGTTTATAAGGGACTGTGTCTGGCCTTTCAAGCTATGAAAGATCCAATCTTTTTTTGATCTTCTGTTGTATCAAAGAACATATGGTCCTTTAAATACCCAGTTAAAGGAACTAAACCTTCAGCAACTGATAAATAAGATATATTGGAATGATAGATGCATATTCCAATGTAGCCTCCACCTCTGGATCAAACTTCCACTTCACTTTAAGAAGAGTAGACTCTTGCCACCTACAAAGTACACCTGGATAAATAGATGGGCAGCCCCAAATTCTCTCCTGGTCTATCTTGTCTTGCCCTCTTTGAGGCTAGAGGGGAACTTTTGAACAGGGTTTCCTTGAGATGGAAGAAACTTTTGAATAGAGTTTCTTGAACTGGCTTGAAATGGTCTGCAGACTGATTGCCTAGTAGTTATGTATGAATCTATGAACATGTGATCATAAGTGGTACCTGGTACTAAATCCAGTGAATAATACAAAAGGTCTTGCAAGTACAGTGCCTATTCATTCCTGACTAGTCAATTTTATTCACAGTTGTTAAAATAGAAAAATACATAGAAACAAATTGGCATAAGTACAACTGTGGCTGGCTATGTGGGAGAAGTATATACATACATAAACACAGATAGATAGATGATACATATAATATATATATATATATATATATATATATATATATATATATATATATATATGTGTGTGTGTGTGTGTGTGTGTGTGTCTGTGTGTCTGTACACACAGACATGATTAAGGTAAAACAGCTTCAACACAAAGCCTAAACAAAACTCGTTTTATTCACCATTGTCCAGTACTTCAGCCTATAATGATTTCTAAGGACTTAAAATAAATTAAAATCACAGCACCAAAAATAATATTAAAACATTTCAATAAACAATGCCTAGTTAAACAATTAAACAATCATAATTATAGCGTTAAAAAGCATTATTTATTATTTATTGTTATAGGCCACAAGTTTTAATTACATTTAAGTTACCATGTTGTTATACATGTTATGATGCTCTTTCATAATAATATGACCAATCTGTGTGCTTCATTTAAGAGAAGAAGAAATATTAATATTATGATGGCATGCAGATATTGTAAGCACTCTGTGGAAAGTATTAATAACCTTTCCCTTTCACAGGGGACATTGCCCTTATGGGATGTGCAGTATTTGTACAATTGTCGTTAATAAAGTTGATTTTATTAATGGTATTAATTTTGCAAATAGGGATCACTACTCCTGTAATACTTCTGCATTTGTATTTGTAATTATATGCCTCTGTAATAATGCATATACGTATAAAGAAAAAGGAAAATACAAAATCATAATATTAAGATTATTAAGAACATTTAACTGACATTAATAAGCAGTGGTATAAGAATGCTGTAGCTAAACATGTACATAAGTAACAACATTTTGACTTAAATGTAATTAAAACTTATATTTTAGAGCATATGTTAGTTTGGTTAGGAAATACTTATGAGCTAAGACTCTTCAATTGTGTAATTATGATTAATTGTTTAATTAATCTTTCATTACTAATTTGCTCTATTATTAATTCTGTCTCATGATTTTAATTAGTGTTAAGACCTTAAAATGCAATATGGGCAAAGGAGTTTGATGATAATGAATACTGTGCACTTTGTTTAGCATTTGTGGTGAAGTTTATGTATTTTATTTGTAATTTTCTGGAGAATCTACATTAAATGTTTCCCTGAAATATTTTATGGGCAGGTACAATTTTTGTATCTGTTTGTGTGTGTATCTCTGTCCTAATCACTCTCTCTCTCTCTCTCTATATATATATATACGTATATATAGTATATTATATATGCGTGTATATAGGTGTCCTACATATGATCAAGTACACTCAACATCAACTGGCAAAATATTGATGCAAAAACATCAAAAATGCTAGCAATGATGCATCAGTATGCATACTGTGAGAAAAAGCCATGGCATACACAAAGTGTACAATATAAAAAAACAAAAGGACCCCCCTGTATCCCCCACACCCATGCTATTTATATATACTAACGCCAAGGTTGCACAAATATGCATAAGAGCATATTCCCCAACCTGTCTCTCACAACCATAAGTATGCAAATTCTAACATTGTACAACAGAGGGTAAAGAACAAGATCCGTTATCTCTCTGTTTCGTGATGTTGCAGTTGAGTGAAACAAAAGTATCCATTGCTCTTCACTTACATATATACCTGTGAAAATAAATAAGTAACTCAGTGAAATGTGTTCCACTGAAATCTATTAGAATTATGTCAATATTTATGAAAGACGTGTATCCCTGTATGTGTGTGTATGTATGTTCACGCGTATGTGTGTATCTATATAGATAGATACACATACACACACACACACACACACACACACACACACACACACACACACACACACACACACACACACACACACACACACACACACACACACACACACACCTCCTTATTTTGGAAAAAATGCATTAATTCGTTACAAATCATTTTCGCTCATAGTCTGGAATTTTGCCTCCATGTCTACTACTATTCCCTAGCTTTAATCCCAGGTAGAGCAGCGCACATAAATTGCCATCATATTATGCTTGGATTTATTTCTTTATTATTATTTTTATTGTTTGATTCGCAGGATAGTGGACTCTCAGTAGTGACCCATTTTATCCACATGCCTGATGATGCAATCATAGAATTGATAAAAACATAAAATATTTCTTAACAAGTACATGTGTTGAATTTATATATAGCATGATCACTAAACCATTTAACAAACATGGGGACTTTCTCATTTGTACATTTAGTATCAACATAATTATAATTATAATTTAATAGTGGAACTATATTGCATCATTTAGTAATAGTAGCTCTATTTACTTTATGGTTCCTTTGAACAAGATATATATATATCTATAGTGATATAGCCAGCACACTACCAAGGGCTTTTCCTTAAATTGTTAAGAACCCTCACCTGTAAACACACAGGTGTTATGCTTTTTGCTGTATACATTATGGCACCTAACTCCCTATGGACAAATTTCCTCACATAACACGTGTAGTAATATATTATGAGATCAAGGCTGTGTAACTTTGGAACACTGTGTTTAATGGTTACACTAAAGTATCATGGGTAGATTTTACCAGAAAGTCTGGGTGCTGTTGGCATGTTTGCTAGGAAAAGGCAGTATAAGATGAAAAGATGTGATGCTGGACACATTTGTAGTTTCGTATTTGTAGCCATGGCCTTTGAAGGAAAAGTAGATATGATGCCATAGTGCAGGCTCATAGTAAAACATTGAACCCTACAACACTGCAATGCACAAGAATGAAACAGTATAACTGAAATTAACAACAACATGCCAACATATATAATCAGAAACACACAAAACTACCTTTTTCCACAGGCACATCATGCAAAATAAACATCAAAGCCATACTGAATCACCATGCTAACACAAACCGAAACATGGTAATGTTCACAGTCCAGGATTATAATTAACACATCACAAAACAATGACATCACTTGAACCATACTTCTGCAGGTTCCCATCTATGTTTACACTCTACTGTGTTATACAGACTATGAGGCACCTAGCATAAAGTGATCTCTAGCATTCTGAGCATGTGCATGGTTCATTTTTTTATCAAAATAGCTATAACAGAACACGAATCAGCCATGCAAGTGACATCTCAGCCTTCTCTGCTTTGACAAAGTTCTTTATTTTAGGCAAGCAAATATAATTTACTGCATAAACATTCCAAAATGTCACACAGGATATACAGGTGTCAGTGTTGCGCCTGTAGAAGACCTAGTTTCATACTTGTACAGCCATCTCAGGACAAAATGTGACTTATCTACAGCTGATTCAAGAAATAAAGCTTTCAACTCATGACATGCATTCATTGCTTCTCTCACATCCAAGAAAGGCAAACCAGGAGGCACCTTGACTTAACATTAAAATTACATTGAGACCCTTTGTAAAGGAGACAGCCCATACTGTTGCACTTTAATCCAGATAATCTGGTCAAAATGCAAAGTTACCACTTTGGGATGGCTAATGCAGCATTTTTGGCAAACATTTTTAATAGATTACCATTCAAAATCAATAAGAACAAGCCTTGAAAAAAATTATCATGCTTAACAGCAAGATACCACAGTAAATTATACACTTTGAGAGACTTGGTGCTCGATAAACTACATACAGGAGACATATTCATAACAATAACAGATATCATGAAAGGCATGAATGTAAACTTTTTAGCTTATGTTAGAAAGGTACAAATTATCATCTTGATTGTTATGAATTAAATCCATCTAGTTCTCTGGTGAAAGAACACATGCTACAGATCCAGAAATAGAATCCCATGCCACAGATCCAGTAACAGAATCTCATGAAACAGATCCAGTAATTGAATCTCATGCCACAGATCCAGTAACAGAATCCCATGAATCAGATCCAGTAACAAAATCCCATTCCACAGATCCAGTAACTGAATGTCATGCCACAGATCCAGTAACAGAATCCCATTCCACAGACCAGTAACTGAATCTCATGCCACAGACCCAGTAACAGATTCCCATTCCACAGATCCAGTAACTGAATCTCATGCCACAGATCCAGTAACAGAATCCCATTCCACAGATCCAGTAACTGAATCTCATGCCACTCATTCCACAGATCCAGTAACTGAATCTCATGCCACAGATCCAGTAACAGAATCCCATTCCATAGATCCAGTAACTGAATCTCATATCACAGATCCAGTAACAGAATCCCATGCCACAGATCCAGTAACAGAATCCCATGCCACAGATTTAGTAACAGAATCAGATTCATAGCATGATAGAAATACGCTACTCTCAGCTTCTACTCTGCAAAATAAATGTACAATTTTAAAGGAAGAAAAGCTCAGGATCCCTTAGGTGTTGCACTCTTACATGGTGAGCTCATTCAACTGTCTTCCTACATAAAAACGTGAAGTTAACAAATATTAAAACTTCCTTCACAATTGTCCTATATAGTTTGGAAAGGTGCATCTCAGTACATCAGATCTCTTGCTGTAAATCTCACTGCTAAGTTATTCGGCTTGACATCACTAAAATCAGTAACATGAAGCTGCCTTCAGTAACTGCTTAGCATCAGAAGCAATAAGCCTCACCTCATGATCTTTATGTCATTCTTACAGATTCAGTTTTCACATACAGTAGCATTTAATAGTCACATTCTCTTCAGGATGGCAAAGGTCCATTCAAAACACGTCTCATTTTCTGGTGTGACAATTCTGTCAACAGTGCACCTTTGACACCAAGATAGAAAATTGATATTCTTCAGCAGAACAAATCTTTGAATCACTTCTGTATGCCATAACTTCTCTACAAGCACATACCAGATCCCACTGCATGTATACAAGATAATCAGCTATTCCTGTAGTCTTTACTGCAGTGGACCTGCCTCCCATACTGCTAACCTGTACATACTAGCACTGTGGCCTCTCCATATCAAGCATAAGTACAGTATCATGCAACCCTATGTATTAAGTCTGTCATAATGCAACCAACTCATCACTTATTCATATTCAATAATATATGATTTAATCATCAGTCATATACAATGCTCTCTTGTGGTGCAAGTTTTGACATTAAACATATAACATGTTTCACTTTACTATTACAGTAACCCTCCCAAAGAAGATATTTTTATTTCTTTGTGAACTATTAATATGCTAATTGTAAAATGTTATCTTTTAATTATCTCAATGTTAACTAATAGATAAGACTATTACATTTTCTACCCAGTTAACAGTAAATATTTAAAAAGAACTGAAGTAAACACCTATTATACCATGACCCCTTCAGAAACGTGCACGCTGATTGGCCGTGCACAGCAATAACGAACTATACTAATGAAAACGCCGCCCCGTCGGTTTTTTTTTAGCATAACTCATTTTAAACACTGTCTGTCTTGTAAAATATATTAACATTTAAAGATACGAAGACAACAAAAAAACAGATCTCAAGCTTATTGCCTTCTTTCTGTGTTTAAAGCTGTCTCACTATGAACAACACAACACGACAGGTGAGGTAGTTTAAAAAGCAGCAGGAAGAAGCAGAATCAGTTTTGTGGTTTAAGATATAATATGGGTTTAACATATTTTGTTTTAAAAAAAAGCTGCTTAAATTATTTTGGTCTTTGCTCGAAAACTATAATTTAATGTAGCGAAACGGTAAAACCATACGGAGATCTTGCTTTCTCCGCTGTTTCTGTGGTCATTGCTCCTCTGTTGTGCCAAAGTATGCGAGGTAGTACAGTATTGAAAGCAATATGGATGCCGAGACATCTGGTGGGCGGCACAGTTGTAGTTAAATTAATGCCATTTAAGAAAGTAATAGTTTCGCTTTCTCAAAATGTGTCATAGTATTAAATATAATATTTTTCATATAATGTTCTGTAGGTGATGATAATAACTCACTTCTCTGGCTTGTCAGATACCTGAGTTGTGTCTTGGAAACTAATGCTACACAAATGCAGGTAGTTGCTCTTGTGTTTCATGTGACAGAATGGCACTAATTAAATTATTTCTGCAATGTAATAAGAGAGGGAAACAAAAGTCCTACTTACTCTGCATTCTGTGTGCCTGGAGCTCTTGATAAATTTGTGTAAAGCATTGCATTTTACTGTTGGATGCTTGAGTGAATGTAGTTTCAATGGAATATATTTAACACAGGTTTATGCTTGTTTTTGGTTTTGTCTGAATCCAGCTACATGTATAGCCAAGCTGCAATATTTCAAAAAGTGAAAAGTATAGGTGGGCATCTAAATGAAAGATGCACTCAGACTACTTTATTTATAAGATATTGAATTGAAACAAACAAAAAATGTAAACACATCTCTGCTTTTCTCATTACTAGTAAGTTAAATTTTTTTTACAAAAAGAATTTGTTGCACCGAGGACCACAGAATGATAGTGCTAGTGCATTAGGGATGTGCAATCATCAAATGTTATATTATACCTTGCTATATTCTGTGCCCATTGGTTGTTTAACCATGTAACTGCAATTAAAGTTTCTGTGCTAACAGGTGATATGCTTTGCATACTGGTACATCCAGGAAGAAAGAACCTAAGAAAAGACATCAAGATGCCACCTCACTAGTGATATTGTAGATGACCACTGCCAAATCACCTGTGTAAACATGTAAACTATAGTTTACAATCACAGGACATCTGTAGTCAAATTGACAGTTTCTCCACAGTTTCATGCCTGATTTCCCAATGTCTGCTGGGCTCAAATCCTGATAGTCTTACAATTTTCTCCTGAACACTGCAGCCCCGGTTTGTGGTAGGTTTATATTCTTTGCTCAGTCCTGCAGTGCCTATGTATTACATGTTATAAAGTGCCAATGGTATATAATCATACTTACCTGATATATCTATTTTTATTATTAAACCCTGGAGTGAGTTACTAAATTAATAAGTAAATTATTGTTTCACTTCCATTCGATTCTCCAATTCCTTCACACTCAATCACGCTATTATTTTATGTATTTTGATCCTATGTTCCACTTACTAAAGTCCCCTCCATATGGTAGATGTACTTCATCTGAGTATTTTTGCACATGGGTCTTAGGCAAACATTAATACTACATCCACCTTAAAAGCCATGAAATTAAGTAAATAAGACAAATCTGCATCTAAACAGTAAAATAAATAAGGAAAATCTGTGCAGTTAGCATTCAATATCAGCACAGTAATTTTATCAATGTCAAATATATTAAAATAGTTACTTCTATGATTTGTGAGTGACCTAAAACCTTGATAATCTGTTACTGTTGAACCTATAGTCATCAAAAGTATAACTGTATAGTCAGATATCAACTGCGTTCTGAATGATTGTTGAATACCCCATGTGCCTACTAATTCAGATTCAGAATTTAGCTGTTAATGATGGAGGAAGAAGGCCTTGCTACAATTAATTATACTGCTGAAGCGGTTAATGGGTCAGGTGTTGGAAAAGGAGCATTAGTCCATCCAAATTAAATAGAACTGATTACTGGAGTGTGATCGTGCAAAGCACAGTACCCCATGATGGATAGAAGTACACAAGAGTCTGGATATAAGGTAAAAATGGGAGGGGTCAAGTGCCCAGGAATGCATTTCAAATGTTAAGCATAAATTTTGAGGATGAGAGGAAGGCATACTGTAAGGCACACAGAATCGATTAGGTTCATTTTGTGCCTCAGAACTTGGAAATGAAGCCACAGTAATCATACATGATGCACATGTGTGCTGTGTATTCTTAGAAAGCTCCTTTGCATGATAAGGGTTTGTAGTCATACTGGGAAGTATCCCTTACCGAGATATGTATCCCACTTTTTGTAGCACAGGCTACTACTACTGGGGGAACTGCTGCATATAAGTCATGCTAATAATGCAGCCATAATTCTTTAAAAGTGTGTCAATGCCTGAGTGCATATTGTCAGAACTGGTTAATGTATGGTGGTACATGACAAATCTGCGACTTGCATTTGCAGAGCTGTCAGTCCTAAGCTACATATTAAAAAACAAAGGAGAGTACATTGCTATTTATATTACAGACTCAAGAAAGCATGTTGTATCACTGAAACAGCAAATAAGCAAAGCAAACCTTGCATTAATAATAACATACAAACATATGAAATTATGGACCTAGAAGATTTCCTTACCCCCCTTTCCAGGTTTTTAAAATTTATCTGAAAGTAAGCATGGAGATTCCAGTGCCATATAACTGAATCTTGAGGGCACCAATTTCTTTATTTCCTTCTTGTTTACTTTTTTGTTATGCTTCTGAGTCTCAGTGGAAGATCAGAGAACTTGTAAAGGCTCTTGCTTTCATGCATGCACTATTTATTTATTAGTTTACTGTCTAAATGATACATGTTGTTTTATTACATGCATATTTATTTTTGTTGTTTTACTACATGCATATTTATCACACTGCACTATATTTTCCTGTCTGTTGTGGAACAGCACTGGACTGTGTAACTGCTTCAGCCCAGTATGAAGATCAAATGTAAACTGACAGTATTTGCTATCTTTAATCCAAGTTTCCCCACAGAACACAGCACATAATTCATGATTCCAGCATCATTTAAGATACAATATTTACCCAATGTGTATCAAATGGACTGTGCATATTAAAATACTTGGAACTAAACTGTGAAGTATGCTATCTCATTTCTACTTATATGTAGGGGATGGCAGACCATCACCAGCACACAATTCTAAAGTGGATACTTTTGCTTTCATACCCAAAATCTACTGTTAAGTCAACAAAGGGTAAAATAAATAAATAAATAGAGTTTTTATACATTATATATTATTTTAATTTGCAAGCAAATGAACAGACCCAAACAAAGCTGAAATATCCAGTATAGCAAAATTCTTCTGTTTATTAACAGATCTTCTGCTGATAGTGTCTTGTCTTCTCTGTTATAGAGAGTAACGGGGTTTCCTGGCCTTCTCTAGCATGAGTGGTTGGTTGAAAGAGTAGGGGCTAGCAGGAATGGGTTGTAATTCGAGCTTCTAGATTCTTCCATCCTTTCTGGTATTTAAACTCTGTGTCTGCAGGGGGCTGTGCTTGTATTTACCAGGCTGTGGAGTGGTGATTCATCACTGGGACAAAGCAGAAATTCCCTAAGACTCCAAGAGCAGAATAAGTCTTACATTTATTTCATTGGCCGCGGTGGTGCAGCAGTTAGCATTGTCTCCTCACAGCAAGAGGTTCTCCCATTCGATTCTCGGCTGGAGCGCCTTCTTTGTGGAGTCTGCATGTCCTCCCCGTGGTCGAGAGATGTTAAAGACACATGCAGGTAGGTGCGAGTGTGAATGGGTGTGCCTTCTTTGAAGTTTGGGCGTCGGGCTGGCAACTCGGCACTGTAAAAATCCACTGCCAATCATTAGCAGACCGGAGTTCCGCTGTGGCGACCCCTAACCAGGAAAAGCCAAAAAAGTAATCTTACATTTATTTCATTGAAATACACTTCTTTAATGCTTATAAGTGTGCTATACAGCTAATCTACTACATTTTGCACTGTTATAAAGCTTATTTTACTGTTTCACTGCATCTGTGTACTGTTTTATACTGTTTTAACTGTATTTTTCATTGCTAGATAGTGTTTCATTACTGTAATTGCATTTTTACTGAATTACTTAACTGTAAACTGCTTTTTCATACTGAGAGTCGTATTTTATGTTTGTGAGTACTCTATCTGTGATTTTCTGTGCATTTCTTTGAGGTTTTTGTGTTCAAGGCAAGTAGCATAGTCTGGATAGAGGACTGCTGTTTGTTTGTTCTGATTTCCTGCCAAGGAGTGTATCATATAACTGATTTGTTTGCAGTTAAAAGCATTCTGTAGAGTCTCCTTGCTCCTTTATCTGTTTAAGACTTTCATTTAGTGGCTCACTGCTATTTTTTTTTGCTGTGATAAACATTTCTGTAGTATTTTCTGCCTAATAGTGTAGTTAGCAGCTGTAATAGTTTCCCACCCCCATCCCTATTGGTGTCTTGTTCTTATACTTTGTGGCTTTGCAGTTGCCCACCCCTACTGTAAATTTGATCTGGGACACTCCTCCCATTCTAGTGTCATTACCTCATTCTACCTAATACAGAGAGAACATTTGAGAAGGCGAAAATGCCCGACTTTGAACCCTTTATTGTGGGGGGCTGCACCCCCCCCCAATTATGTATACCAACTCTGAGATCGCACTACAGTGAGGAAAGGGCAAATTTCCCGATCTTCACTGTACCGCGATCTCACAAAAAACACATAGATGAACAGCATTTTCACGTATACAGCTGTCCGTTATTTTGGACTTTCATTCTTCTAATAGGAACCCTCTTTTTTGGCACTTTTTAACTGTTCAGAGTTGAATAAAACAACAACTGAATTCAGTTCAGAATGCAGTTGGAATAAATTGCATTTAATTAAACTGTATTTGCTTTAATATTGCTACACACTCAAGCATGCTAGCTTGCACTGAACTTAAATTGTTTTTAGTGCTGTTTTAGCTGCTTTTCTGTAAAAAAAAATCTAAGCTTGTTTGATGCCTTTCCTGTAACTAGTCTAGTCCAGATACAGATTTGCTGTATCCAGGACTGTTTGTAAGCTTCTGAGCCCCCCAAGCCTTTTTGTGTTGGAGGAAAGCCTTCTAGCGTATCAGTGGGAGTGTTAAGCACTAGATAGCCTATCTACCACAAGAGGAGTGGTTTCTGGCCCAGATGTTGTAGTTTATTGACCGTTTGGGCAGCTTTTCCATCTCTTTCAACTTTCTGGTTTAAAAGCCCACATTTGCACTTTTCCCACCTTTCCTATAACTAGTCTAGTCCAGAAACAGATTTGCTGTACCCAGGACTGTTTGCAAGCTTCTGAGCCCCCCAAGCCTTTTTGTGTTGGAGGGAAGCCTTCTAGCTTATCCGTGGGAGTGGTAAGCACTAGATAGCTTATCTACCACAAGGAGAGTGGTTTCTGGCCCAGAAATTGTAGTTTATTGGCCATTTGGGCAGTTTTTCCATCTCTTTCAACTTTCTGGTTTAAAAGCCCGCATTTGCACTTTTCCCACCTTTCCTATAACTAGTCTAGTCCAGATACAGATTTGCTGTATCCAGGACTGTTTATAAGCTTCTGAGAGGTACCAATGTCTGCTCTTCAGTTTTTCCCTTAGATCTGCTAGTTCTCTCCTCTCCTGCACTTTTACTAGATTATTAGTCTAGC
This sequence comes from Protopterus annectens, assembly GCF_019279795.1. Lineage (NCBI taxonomy): Eukaryota > Metazoa > Chordata > Ceratodontiformes > Protopteridae > Protopterus > Protopterus annectens. Next base: position 2,184,631 of record NC_056734.1, on the reverse strand, counting down.
ACTTTACCAGACTGGTTGTAGCAATTATTGCAGCGCACAAAAGTGCTACCAGCACTAAATGTTCCAGAAGGAAACAGCTCCAGTACTTATTATTAATGCCCACCCCTCCAGGCATGTCTAAAGGTCAGTTTCCTGTGCTTTCTCCTATTAACCTGATGAACTTGGGCATCCTGAGGCAATGTAGCAACTGTCTCATGTACACTGACAGCCCTCTCCTCTTGCCTTCCAACACTCAGACTTGTGAGAGATGCACTTATATAGCCAAACTGTAAGCCACGCACTCTCCAGCCAAGACTGGAATAGCTGGTCAAGAGGAAAAGGTCAACACTTGCACCACACCACACCATGTGGAACACATAGCCTTCCAGAACACACACCAGCACTGACTTCACATAAAAACACAAACCACATACCCACCTTCGCAGAGGCTCTCAATAAAAATCTACCCAAACAGCAGAGACCTCCCAAGGCAGAAACACAGTCGACCACCACAACGCAACACTAATCACAACACATATAACTCTCCTAAACAGTGTGTCACTCAACCAAAGCTCCTAAGACAAAACAGCATGCCCAACACTTTAGTCATAGGTGACTCAATAGTGAGGCACACTGATGTCACACTCACTAGGTTGAATAAGGAGAAAGTAACAGTCAGCTGCCTGTCACATGCCGGGATCCACCACACAATGCAGACACTCATGTCCCTCAACAACAGGTACAAATATGACTGTGTCATTGTGCATGTGGATGGGAATGACCTGAGACGTACCTCCCTGGACTACATGAAAAGAGACATGGAGGAGCTCTTGGATTATGTAGCCCAGGCAGGTATGACCCTAGCCCTGAGCAGCATCCTATCATCACCCAGAATGATACCACAGTACAAGCAGAAATTTATTGATTTCAATAATTGGGTAAATTTCTGGTGTCATTCTAAGGGGATCCAGTATCGGTCTGCCTGGGATGACATGATTGACAGACCTCAATGCTTTGCCAGAGATAGGCTGTATCTGTCACTCCTGGACTTCCGGATACTGGCCAAGGCTCTTGCCACACCTACAGTGCCTTTTTTAGGCAGTGTTCCAAAGACCAAATTACCACTGTAACAGCTACAAACAAATGCAATCTGAGGGTCATGCTGCTCAACACTAGAAGCCTAAATCTCAAAATGCACTTACTCATAGCACTCCTTAAAATGGAGAACGTCATCATTTGAGCTGTAACAGAGACCTGGTTCAAGGCAGCAGAAAGCACCCCTGCACTACCAGGCTAAAGCTCATTCCACACCTTTCGGTCCCAGAACTTGGACCGAAGATCCAAAGGCGGTTGTGTTTCCATATTCATAAAGGATGTGCACACCTCCAGACTGGTAGACCAACATAATGCATCAGCGATACTTCAGGTGCAGCTAACATTGGGTAAGGCAGCAATTCAGGTCGTAGCCTGCTATAGGTCCCCAACTGTGTCCTAAGACTCACACTCCACGTTCCTAAGCACCCTGGAGAATATTAGGGTCCAACCTAACACTCTCATTTTGGGTGACTTCAACTACCCCTCCATTAACTGGGAAAACTACTCATGTACCAATACACTTAGCCAGTGTTTCCTGGAATTCATTAATTCCAATGCCCTAGACCAGCTTGTTCTTACCCCCACTAGAGATAGACACATCCTTAACCTGGTCATTACTAACATGGGCGACTGTTGCCCTACACCAATAGTCAACTCCTCCCTGGTTAGATCCGACCACAAACTAATCACCTTGGAAATCCACACCCCCCCCCCCCCACAAAGGTAACAACCATGAAAAACTTCCCCAAAGCTAACTTTGGGCTCCTAAAAACAGAAGTGGCTAACTTCATGGCACACATGCAAATAGAAAATAGTTGCATGACCACCGAATCATACACCAATGTACTGTACGAACACGTACACAAATGCATGGATCTCGCCATACCCAACAGAACCAAGAAGCTCTCCTCCAAAAAAAGGAAGCCAATCTGGTGGTTCCCTGCCATAAATAAACACTACAACAGAAGGAAGAAACTGATGTGGAATATGATGAAGTCCCAAGACTGGAAAAACTCCCTTATCAGCCTCAACAAAAAGTTGAGATCCCTCATCAAATCCTCTAAAGCTAGCTATGAAAACAGAATTGCAGCAGATAGTAAAGACAACCACAAGGCCTTCTATAGTTATGTAAAGAATCTCCATGGAAATACCCAGATTTGCTCTGAGTTACTGCACAATGGTACCTCCTATACCGAGCCAACAGATATTGCCAATATACTGGCCAACAAATTCAGTGCCAACTTTACCCCGCTCCCCCCAAAGGACCAATCACAGTAACAGTAGATCGTCAGGCATCCAGTATTACTGCTGCACAGGTTAAAACAGCACTGTCCAAGGCCAAGAATACAGCGTCTATGGGACCTGACAATATCCCTGGTTGTGTTCTACATGAACTACAGAGTGAACTGGCACCTCACGTGTGTGCCCTGTTCAATCACAGTCACACCTCAGGCTTTGTCCCTACTGAATCGTGGACTGCTACAGTCATCCCTCTCCACAAAGGAGGAGCGACTACAGACCATGGGAACTGTCGCCCCATTACCCTGACGAGTCTGATATGCAAAGCTATGGGATGCATGATCATGGACCTAATAAACAAGGATATGGGGAATCTCCAAACTCTGTATCCCACACAGTTTGGTTTTGTGACGGGTAGATCATGCCTGCACAACTTGGTCAGCTTCTTTGAGTCAGTCACCAGAGCTGTGGATGAAAGCAATATGGCTAATACAGCCTACATTGATCTGGCCAAGGCCTTTGATACCATTCCCCACTCAGGAATCATAGAAAAACTCGCTAAACTAGGCATCAACCCCTATATCACTAGGTTGGTTGCAAACTGGCTCACAGATAGAACCCACAGTGTGAAAGTAGCTGACTCCAATCAGATTGCCGACCAGTCACGAGTGGAGTCCCACAGGACTCGGTCCTGGGTCCTCTCCTGTTTGGTATCTACTTCTCTGAAGTCCAAGACAACACAAAGGGACTCTGGCTGACAAAGTTCACAGACGATTGCAAGTTGGGAGCTATTATTAACTCCCCAAGTGATGTCGACATCCTACAGAAAGGCCTCATTGAGACCAACGACTGGTGTCAGAACCATGGCCTTAAGCTCAATGCCAACAAATGTGTCATCATCCCCTTTGGGAAAAGACAGGTTCCCATGAATTACCACATTGATGGTAGTCCAGTGAACATGGAAGGCATTAGAGGAGATCTGGGAACACAGATTGACAGCAACCTCTCTTTTGACTTCCACATTGCAACTGTGGTCAGAAAGTCCTTCTATGTGCCACATCTGATTACTAAGGGTTTTGCATCCAGGAAGAAAGAGGCCATTGTTTCCCTCCACTCTTCCCTCATTAGGCCAATCGTCGAGGACAGCGCCCCATTTGGCATGTACCTCACTAGACACCTGCAACCACTGGATAGGCTACAAAAGTACCTCACAAAGAGGATCCTAGGCCTTAAACACTTGTCCTATATGGAGAGACACAAAAAAATACAACTATTCTCTGTCTCATATACTTAGAGGCAATCTCTGCTTGACTTACAAAGCCATGTCTGACCCAGCTCTGTTAGAAATGCTACATCTAAAGAAATCCCAATCCCTCCACACCACGCACTCCAGAGACCTCAACCTCATTACCACAATCAACAGAACATGCTGCAGGGACAGATTCATAATCCAGAGATTGCCCATGCTATATAATTGACTTTCCATGCATGCCAAACAGAGCACCTCATTGGCCTTCTTCAAGAGAAATCTTGATGAGTGGATGGGAAATAGAAAATTCACCCCGGGGATCACTCCAGTGGCTCTACTCAACAGAGGCACTGGGAACTAAGGTCGGGTGGCACGATGCCAAGGTAATCCTATGGGCTAGGCTTGTAAAGGCTCCAGGGCCATTAGCCTAGTACACACCTATGAACCTACGAGCTCTTTCACAGTCAAACTGCTTCTTCAGCTGTAACACAAAAGCCAACTGACACCCATTAAATATTCAAATTTTACATCACTAATTAGTCACATGATAAATTTGAAATACTTTCTTAAACATAAAGCAGTGCATAAAACCATATCTATGCACAAAATAAGATTCACAAGCATCATTAAAATTCAATACAGTAATCTAAATATAAAAGCTGTGCAAAAAACACATTACCTAGTTACATATAAAAAAAACATATAAATAGCATCGTTTATCTAGGTAAGGGTCTAGCTTTTAACATTGGCTTCAAAGGGACCCTGTCATTCAATCCATGTCCATAATAATCCCTCAGCCTACTAATCCATTCTGCTTCCATTTGTTCTGTAAAATTTCTTATGCCCCCAGCTCAAACACTTTCATGCACTCTGCATATAGCCAGAAAATTAAAATTATGACTGCTGTCTGTATCAGCAATATGCTTTGCTAGGGCACTGATACTATCCTTTTTACTGATATGATAGACATGCTCCTTAATCCTATCCCTGAATGCCTTGTTAGTCTTACCTACATAAAATTTTTGGCAAACTAGACAATGTGCGAGGTAAACAATATGACACGAGTCACAAGTAGCATAGACTGTAAAAGTGTAAGTCCTGCTTTGATCTGGATGCACAAATATACCTGCTATCTATAAACCTGCATACTGAACATTTACCACATGGTACAGAAACCTTAATACTACATTGATTAATATAATTTTAGGGTAGCAAAGTTGTCTCTTGAGAGACTTCATGTTTTTAAAAAGGAAACTCGGTTGAACATCAACCAGTTCCCTAATTTCTTCATCTGTAGTTAAAACATTCCAGTGCTTTCTAATGACTCTCATATATTGATTAACATCATTAGAGTAAAACAATGGCACGCTTAACTTCTTATCCCTTGTTGACTCAAATTTCCTCTCAGTATTTAGTGGCTTTTCTGAAAAATAAGGTTTTGCCTTACTTGCTCTTTGACTCTTTACTTCTTCAATAGCTACACTTAATTTCATTCTCTTTATAACCTGTTTCTAAAGTCTGTGCATGATATAGAAAATCCCGGTCATGTACATTATCTAGATGCCCTATATATATGATTTTTCACCACATTTCTAAATATATACTGAGGGATTTTCTATTTTTTTATATGTACATAGGTAATGTGTTTTTTGTGCATCTTTTATAGTTAGGTTACTGTATTACTGTATTGAATTTTAATGATGCTTGTGAATTTTATTTTGTGCATACACAGGATTTTATGCACTGCTTTATATTTCAGAAACTATTTCAAATTGATCATGTGACTAATTAGTGATGTAAAATTTGAATATTTAATGGGTGTCAGTTGACTTTTGTGTTACATCTGAAGAAGGAGTTTGACTGTGAAAGTGCTCATGTACTGTTAATAAACAGAAGAATTTTGCTATACTGGATATTTCAGCCTTGTTTGGGTCTGCTGATTTGCTTGAAATTATTTATTTTGTTTATGGACCCGGCTACTGGCAGAGGCTGGTAGTTGTTTTCTTGATTATTTTAATTTGCAGTTAAGAGTGATGGCTATTATAAAGGTGAGCAGAGACTAACCATATACTTGCCTGTGTCCATCATATTTCATAAAACAAGTAGGATTATGTATCAGAAGTTTTTGGAAACATTTTAGTGTACTTTGATGTCTATTTATTGTGCAATATTTATCGACCATTCTGTCAGACCATCTGTGTTTACTGGAGGTCATTCTGATGCATACCATTTTTGTTGCTTTGCTATGAGAAAGGCACATCTTTATTTGTCTCACCAGTGGCATTGAGAAAGGTCAAACTGTGGAAGTCAGTTTGTCTATGCAGCTCTTTCAGTTAAGTTCTCACGCAAGATCAGTTAAAGAATGCAAACACTGTGTGGAGATGAAAAAAAAATGGTTATGTGCAAAAAGACTGGGAAAAAACAATTATAAACCTGTGATACTTCAGGAGCAGTAAGAGAACATAGAACGAGGCCTATTTGTTCTTCTGTAAACTATATTTTCTCCTAGTTACATTTAATGTCATCTATAAGTTAGTCAAAATGGTTATATTAAACCTAGCGCTCCTGTATCTAATGGTTTTCTCCTTCAGTGTAGATTTACTGACTAAGCTAACATTTCCTGCCCACGTATGTATAAAAACTTACATGTCTTGTACATGTTGGAATGCAAGCTAGCTGGAAAATAATTAATGTTCTCATTAAGGAATTTGTATTTTAAAACAATTACTGTTAAAAAAACAAGGACAGAGTAAAAAAAAAAAAGAAGGAAAGAACTTAGACAATGAATAACTGTCACTTAATTTTTTAATCATTTAAGTTTAAATGATTTTTAAGAACTTGCATTTGCAGGTTATACTGTAGTATTTATTTAATACTGCCATTTTCATAGTGCAATTTATTAAACAGCAAGAAGCATAAAAGGCAGTAGTGTATGGTGAGAATTCCTGATTGATATTTGCAAACTAGTCACATACAAATAACCCTTAGCAGCATACTTGTGAATACATCTTTTACAAGTACAGTTTATTACTATAAGAACCTTACCTTCCAGTTGACTTTGAGTTGTACACAAGCGTTCACAAATTCATACAATTTGCATTTTTTATTGTTAAAAATAACAGGCTAGTTATTTGGATCTGATATATATTTCTTTTTTTTTTTAACATTTTATGACCGGGATAGTCCGACTAAGAGAGAGCCTATTTTCAGTGGAGGCCTGGTGAGAAACAATCCAGACACATGTCTTTGGAATGTGGGAGGAAACTGAAAATGCTATAGACATGTCTTTGGAATGTGGGAGGAAATTGGAGTACCGGAGGAAACCCATGCAAACACAGAGAGGATATGCAGACTCCACACAGAAGGTACCCCAGCCAAGAATCGAACCGGAGAACCTCTTGCTGTGAGGTGACAATGTTAATTGCTGCACCACTGTGCCACCCATTATATATAGGTTCATAAGTTCATAGGTGAGTACTAGGTTAGCTGCCCTTGCGGGCAATTTTAAGTCTACGCAATTTCCTTTTTTGGGTTTGAATTAACTTATTCCATTTAGTTAGAAACTGGCTTTACCCATCACAGTTGATAGTTTATATATATATATATATATATATATATATATATATATATATATATATATATATATATATATATATATTACCCCTAATGAAAATAACTGGGATAATATCTTAGATAATTTGAGGGGACCCATGCATTGGATAAAGCATTTAGGAGTTGCTTATGTCCATTAGTAGTATACAGGACAGTCTTGAGGTAAATATTCTAGATCCATGTTGTGCTTGAATATGGACAAGAAAGAACTTTGTTTTATGTGGATGGAGAGACTGTTCCAGAGCAACAGTATCCTCTGCATGATATAACTCTCCCTCAAACAGTTCTGTTGATGCTGCAGAAGAGGTTTAGATCTCTAGACCCAGTATTTCTGATGCCACTTGACATTGCTGGTGTGCAGTAAGTCCAACAGTATTGGGTCAAAGGATGCCTTGTATGCCAGAGAGAGGTAACCTCTTAGCAGTCTGTTGGATGACATATCTAGTGACAGGGCTTTGAGTCAGTTCATGAGGACATGTTGTTTAGGCTTTGTATCCTTTTAGTAAGGTATCTGTGGCTCTTCCAGTTGTTGCTTGTGTCTGGATACATACATGCCAAAGGGGTCATTATTTTCAATGACTGGCCTAATAAGGGGTGGGTAGGGAGGGCAATAAGATCCCTAGATCTAGAAACAATTACTTTGTTTATAAGCTGTGCATTATAAAAGAACTTTCTTCAATGGACACATGTTGGTTAAAAGTTAGGTCACTGTTCACATATGTTCCCAAATCCCAAACAACTGAGTCAACTCTTAGGAGTGTATTGTTCATGTATCATATCCTGGGATAGATGGCTTCCTAAAGGATACAGTAATGCATTTTTTGGCATTTAGTTTCAGTTCATGATTATGGCAAAAGTTAATTATTTGGGGCAAACCTTCCTGCAGGATGGCTAAGTCATCTAGGTATTCTACGACTGCTCCTAGCTTGCAGACATCTGCAAAGTTAGTCAGTTAGAGCCCTTTGGTATTGACTTTCACTTCAGAAAAGTAGATGCCAAACAGGAGAAGTGCCAGGACCGAACCCTGGGGGACTCCATTCTTAACTCTTTGTGGTGGTAACTTTCTCTATTTTGATATACTGCATTCTATCTGTGAGCCAGTTGGCAACCCAGCAGGTAACATAGGATTTTATTCCCAGTTTTTTTATCTTTTCTGCTGTGTCTGAGAGGGAATTATGTCAAAAGCTTTGGTCATGTTCAGATATGTGGTGTGTACCAATTTGCCTTCATCTCTTGCTTGGTAACCTTTTTCAAAAAACCCACCTAGTTGAGTAAACATGACCTGCCCTTGATAAATCCAGACTGAGATGGAACCAGTGTTAGGAGGTTCCCTATATCCTGATTGACTAGTTCCATGATAATTCTTTTCATAAGAGGCTGATCAGACTTGCCTGGGTCTGTGGAAGGTCCTCCCTTATGCAGGGGAATGACTGTAGCTGTTCTCCATTTGCTTTGAACCTGTATGGAGTACGAGATTGAACAGTGTTGTTAGGGGTGTGGCCAAATCATGCTTCATGCTATTTAAGATGCATCCAGGTTTTTTGTCAGGTGCCATCGATGCAGTATTTTTAGCTTTTGATAGCACTTTTAGGACTTTGTCTTGTGTGATGGCTGGAGGTGAGCCAGTTTCAGGTATAACTTGAGGGACAGTTAGAGGGAGAGAGGGGTAAAGTTAGAGCTAGATTTATTGGCCAGCAGGTTTGCAATATCTTCAGCCTCAGTGTATGGAACATTGTTCACAATCAGCTCACTTATTCGTATATCATTCTGCTCTTTCCATCCATGTATTACATATTCTATTTTGCTTCCTTTTTTAATAATAGCTAGCTGTCAACTATGCTACCTTAATGCCATTGCCAGATGGTCTGGATAGTGGCTGAAAAGAGTACTTTAATAGTCCACCCATCTGGTTAACAATCAAATAAAAAAAGTAAATGGCATTCTATACATCTAATGCCACTTCTCTATACCAAATAATCACCATAAATCTCTAAAAGATTATGTTTTGTGTACCATCTAACTCCCTAGTTAGTTTTCCCCATTATAAGACTATATTTCCTTATCTATCTCACAACAGCTGGCCATCGTCTGCCACCAGTTCTTTTCTTTATTCAGCAGGTCTACTGATCCATCATATCCTTTGTTGTGCTCAACCCAACCTACAGCCTAAGTAAGTAAATGCCACCAAGTGAACCTTACACTTGCATATCTCTCATCTCTCTTACAAATGGAAAAATGTAAATCATTCATTAGTAATATTTTAAGTGGTGTATCTCCCTATAAAAGCCTAATCTTCCTAGATGATTCCAACCTAAATCTCCTGAGACCTGACAAGAATAATGCCAACAAACTGATTGAAGATCTAAGCCTTTTTCACATGCTGTATGAGCTAATTAGACCAAACTTCAGGTCAGGAAATCTTATCCTCATTGACCTAATAATAACCAATATCCCTAAAAAAACAAAAAAACAGTTCAGCGGTATCGGCAGGACGCACTGGAGGGCCACAAAATAATAAAATAACACCACGATCAGTTTGTTTAAGTAAATTTAAGTGCTTTCATCCTATTTCTATTAGTACTTCTTCAACATATCCCTTACTATACTCTCTGTATCCTTAATTGACCAGTCCCTAGTATTTTTCAAGATTACAAAGCCTTACAGAAAAAAAAAAATTCCAAAAGTGCCTCACATATTGTTCTGATACCACAACATTCCTCATCAAAGAAGGTAACCTCACACCCAAGAAAGGGTCCTCATCCTGATACTGTGGAATGGTCCTCCTCTTTTAACCCACTCAAACACAAACAAGGTTCAACTGCAGGCATCCTTAAAAAAATGCATTCTTTTGTAGTGCAGGTTACCAGAAGAGAAGATCATTGACAAGGACTGATAAAAGCATACTGTTTCCCTGCACAGTACATGAGTATCTACATTCTTGCAGTTGTAGTGTACGAGATTGTTATTGTTAATCGTTGTCCTTCTCTGCATTATCTTGATCTGCACGTCCCTTTGAGAACTGCCTTCTCAGACTACCTAGTTAAAACTTTCTTAAAATCTGTTTTAGAACATGGAACTTTGCAACTTACTTATCACCAAAAAGAATTATACCTATTACATTTGAACCACTTATCCAATCGGGAAATAAAAACCTTTGCTAATTACTCAGAGTGGTCATAAACGCCTTCCAAATTTTTGGCAAGATTGATAAATCAAAGAAAACTATCTCCCATTATATCAGCAATATCATACAAGGGTGATTCCTATTACTCAAGTCTAGATATAATCCAACTATTTGAAAACCTATACTCACATTCCTATAATGTCCAAAAATTCCCACCACAGGGACAAGACTTTGATCAGTTCCTGAGGTAGTTGAATTTTGCTAAACTTTATCTGGACCAACAAAAATCCCTTTCATCTCTGATTACCCAATAAGAAATAATTATGGTAACAAATAATCTTAAACCTAACAAAGCTCCAGGACCAGACTGTGTCATTGCAGAATTCTACAAAACCTTTATTCAGAAAATTTAAAAAATTATTTTGTTTCTTTTCAATTACATTAACAACAATAACATTTCTGATATACACTTGAACGCTTCTAAAACAGTTTTCATTCTTAAAGAAAACACTGACCCCCCAAAACCCCTGGAACTATATACCTATTTTTTTGTTTAATCTGGGAATTAACATTTTTGCCTCAATTTTGGATAATAGGCTTAAACCTATTATCCATTATACTGTATCTCCCAATCAATCTGGTTTCATACAGCACAGACAAACATGAAAATACATTCACTCTGGAAGTCAAGATAGCGCAATCCAATCAAAATCGTGCCCAGTATTTGCCCTTGCGTGTCCAAAGCTTATGGTAGATGACATGGACTTTTTGTTTTCAGTTCTACCTCAGCTTGGTATACCTCTAAACTTTATTCAGTACATAAGAACACTCTAATGTAAAGCCCACACTTATTTACAGATCAACAAGACTATCTCTTCTTGGATTGATATTAAAAATGGAACTAGACATGGATGTCTAATGTCCCCTTACCTTTTTGATCTTTACATTGAACCTCTAGTCTTACTTATTACTCAGAAAACTTTTCACCTTATACTGGTTCTCTATAACACTAAGATTGCTTTTTCTGCTTTTGCATATGACTTAAACCTATATTTCACTTTAGCTAACTCTGATACACTAACAATTCTGAACTCTATAGATACCATTTCAAAACTTTCAAATTCTAAGTTAAACCTAGAAAAATCCTCAGTCTTTCCAGTTAACCCATCTTGCCAGTTATGTATTTACCCCTTAGCATTGTCGCCTCACAGTAAGACGTAGTCCTGTTCAATTCTCAGCTAGAGCATCTTCTGTGTGGAGACATGCGTGAATGGGCGTACTTTCGTTGAAGGTTGTGTGTCAGGGCCGGCATAAAAATCTACTGCCAATCATTAGCAGACCGGAGTTCCACTGTGGCAACCCCTAACCAGGAAAAGCCGAAAGACACAACAACAACAACAACAACTTATGGAAATCAAAAAAGTCACTCCTTAAGATACTTGGGAATAGTAATCCAACAAGATCCAAAATAATTCTATCAAAGTAATATCACCAAATTATGGGTAACTAACTATTCAATGGGACCTTCTTAGATGGGACAAACTTCAACTATCAGTTTTGGCAAAAGTGGCCATGGTCAAGATGAACATCCTGCCAAGAATACTATATAGACTTAATGCCTCAAATATATTGGTGTATAATAATCTTTTTTTAAATGCTACATTCCTCGCTCTCTAAATGTATATGGTCACCTAAATTGGCCAGAATAGCCTACAGCAATGTGATATACCCTAGGAATAGAGGGGGGTCTTGGCCTCTCTGATTTCAAGCTATATTATGACATAATAAATTCTAATCGAACACTAGCAATCGCTAATTATACCTCAGACAAAAAGACATGGGCCCCAATCTGTACTGAACTGTTTTACAACTATGTAAAAGCTTTGAAATTTAATCCCAAAGCTCTCCCTTTTCTAAATAAAGAGAATTTGAAGAATTTCAAAATACACATATCTTTAAAAAATAAAATAACTAATCTGCAAAAATTGTTTGAAACATTAAACTTATCCAGTGGCTTTCTATACTCTGCAACCACTGCATCTAAATCCTAATCTTAAACTTAACAGTAAAATGCTTAATCTAAATACCTTCCCTCTCCTAAAAGAGAAAAATGTGCTGGACATTTATCTTCTCAATTACCATTATATCACTGAGATAAGACTGTCACTGAACCTCCCCAAAAATCACACCATTATCTTAAGACAAATCGGAGATATGTGTACAAAAATCTTCGAAGAACCTAATCTGGATAGGACTGGTATAAACTCATGTAAAACAATATGAGATATATTGTCAATGAGGAAAAAGATAATTTCAGATACATATAAATGTATATTTTCTATCAAATTCCAAAATGATGTCCTCATTTCTAATTACTGGACTGATTTGGATCCAACAATTTCACCTATACACATATCCCGTTCTATTAAAATAACATCAAACTATATCCCATTTAAAAAAGTTTGCAGCCTTAACTTTGATACTCATATAAACAGCACAATAAAAACAGTGAAAACACAAAATTGGGGTCCCTCTGTAGAATCAAACCCTTTCTTACACCAGTAGCCAGGACAGCTATAGCCAGAACTAACTTAATCTCCACTCTACTCTATGCTTCACCTATATACACTAATATTTCTAAAAACAACCTAAAAAAAACTGGCAATCTCCTATAATAATATTGCTAGATTTGCCACTGGCTCTCCTTTTAGAACTCATCACTGTCTTAATCTAAAGTAACTAGGATGGCTAGAGTTTCTAAACCTGCTTCAATTTCACCAGCTTGCTATAGCCCATAAGACCCTGTATCAACCCACCAACACTCCAGTACTCACTAACCTCATTACCCCTTACAACAATCTTAAGAATTTACGCTCCTCAAACAAACTGCTTATCAATACTTGCAGATCCCACAACTGGGCAGGAGACTCACTGTTCTCTAATACTGTTGGAAAGCACTGGAATCTTCTACCCACTGAACTCGTATCTCTGTCTTCATTAACAATTTTTAAACAGAATCTAAAACTATTCCTCAATACACATTGGTTATGCCCCTGTACTAACCCTGACTAACATTCTTCCTTTACACTAATGAATACTCTTCACCTTTATTGACTTATCCTTAAAGAACCCAAAGACCATGTTATTGCAATTGAAATATATGTATATATGTATATAGTAACATCTCTTGTACATTACCTTTTATTGTTTGTGTTATGCTCATGCTGAGTACTGTATTTTTTTATTAACAATAGCTGTTTTAAGCTTGGACTGTTGCAACATTCTATATTGTATTTTGTATGTGTCTTGGAGCTTTCACCCCGGGCCTCTACTGAAAATGGACATGTATCCAGTTAGACTAGCCCGGTCAACAAATGTAAAATAAATAAATAAATAAAAAAGTTAGTTACATGCAACTCATGATACTAAATAATGCTTATCTTTTTCCCCAGTTTCATTAAACAAAATTTATCCCTCAACTTCCCCACTTTGAGTATACTGTGACAACCAAAAGGCTGATTTATTTCACATTTTTTGGATTTGCAAATGTGTCTGCAAACATTGGTGCTCATTAAAAGTCAAACTGCAAAAAATGGGCTATGAGAAATCTACCCTCTCCAGGACATACACATTGCCCTTCCAGGGTTATCAGTATTACAGACATATATCTTGGTCACCCTGTTTACCCTAATTAAATATTATATCACATTAAACTGGAAAGAAATCCCTTATTACTTGGACAGGTTTTAAACAAATGGCTATCAAATACTTAATGTGCCATAAATACTTAATATATAGTCAAAAGCTCTACCCTTGTTTCTTTCATTATTGGACTATATCGCTCAATCACATTCTACAGAAAAGCACACTTCTTTTCTGGATCCTTGAGATGGGCTTTGGAACTAGTCATGCCCACGATAACATTTTGTCTTTCATTTTCCTTATATGCAATATCTAGGCATTAATAATTTTCATTGTTTGTTGTCTAATAGGCGAAAGCTGGTAAAACTTGTTTTTTTACTTACTTGAGTTGGCATTTAGCACGAGTGTACATAATTTTTTTTAGTGTTAGTTTTCATAATTTTTGCTTGTATAAAATATTATTACTCAATTTTACCACTTTATTGTCTATTATGCTGTTTTGTTTCACTTTATATAAACAGGAAAATATAAATAAAGTTTAAAATAAAAAAGAACATGGAACTTTTGCATGCTTGGTTTCTACAACTTGGAACAACATCCCCCATAATATCTACTTCTTTCTAATACATTCTGCCTTTTGAAAGTCCGTTAAGACCTACCTAATACAGTTTCTTAATGCAATAATCACTGTGGAAACACTTATCTTGCAACACTCATTCAGTGCATTTATAGTCTACCATTTGAATCTATACCTACAACTTAACTATTGACAGCTGAGTAGCTTACTATACCATAGGCAGATAAGGCACTGCTGATGTAGCCACTCTTTCTACTAATCTTGGCCGTAACCTATACTAATTCTATTCATCACTTATAATTTCCATCCTTTTTATTTCTTCCATGTATCTCTCCAACTTATAACTTCCTGTAAAGACATAGCTAGGTGTCTATTTATTTTATACTAGATTATAGGGATACTCAGTCAGTAGTTGAGAGAACAGACTTACCTGTGTATATAAAGAGGGTATGTGGTCTATAGCAATAAACTATTCTGCTCCTCTGCTTTAGTTATAGTACATGTATAGCCAGTTCTTCTAGATTTATCAAGTATAACATTTTTATTTTGACTATTTCTTGTAGACATTTACTTGTTTTTGTTTATGCACAGTACTGTATGGATGCTATTGTTTTCTCTAACTATAACTAGGCTGTGGTTGAAAATAGGCCATCATGGCCCAGTCTTCCTTCCTTCCTTGTCAAAGTAAAATATATAAATAAAAATATATTACAACAGATGTTACACAATTTAAGTTTTTCTGCAGAATGTTTTGGTGGTACTTTCCTCTCCAAGTTGTTCCTGTTCACACATGATGCTATCCTCTCAGACTTTCGCAGTGGCAAGGAAGGGACTGACTCCTCCCCTTCTAAAAAGGACTGTCTCTGTTCTGACATCCATTGTTAACCAGTGCATTGTTTCTATGATAGGTCACTTTGAGGGCAGGAAGAAATTAAACCTGTGCCATTGGAATAAGTGTCATAATCCCTTTTTAATTACATCTTTTTCTCATAGATGTTGGGTTTGTGTTTCTAGATCATTCAGAAGTAATTATCCAGACTTGGTAGGCTGTTGCTACTATTCATTAAAGCAAAATGCTTAGTAGAGACTTGTTTGCTAATTACCATCCGTCATCAAAGCAGATATTTAAATGTAACTGGGTTCAGTATATTTCCTGCTAGTATATCTAATAAAAAAGTTCCTGTTGCTGTTCCAGGCTTGATTACCAAATACTTATTGGTAGGAAGATTTTTTTTTTTTTTTGCCTGAGACTTTCTTTTTAACCTGTCCACAGCATTCTCTGTATGTTGGATAGACATAGTTGTTCCCACTAACTATGTTTGTTGTATTTGTCATTACCTTTGGGACTGGATTATTGTTGAAAAGGGTATGCAAACCAATTAAATTTACCCAGTTAACAAATTGAAATAAATAAACAAACTGCTGTTTTCAGCCAAATTAACATTTATTCTCTTGATGGAAACACGCTAAACTCTCCTCTCAATACTGGAAATTTGTTTTCTTAAACATTCCTATAGGTCTGTGCATCCACATAAGTACTTTTTGCAAACCAGTTATGGGAAGACGAGCTTGAAATAATTGCCATTGTTTTAGCTTGGTTGTGTTTTAGAACAGGGCATTTCAGAGATATTGTGTAGAACAATTATTAATTAAATGATGTCCAGAATAGGTATGCTTCTAGTAGGTCACATTTACTATTTGATCTAGATTAGACTGAGACATGAAAGAACACAGGTATGGGTTAGAATATTGATATGTTTGGAAATAGTATGAAAATATTCTTTCAGTTAACCATAATAATTAGTTTTGCTTACTGTACAGTATAAAATTCCTTGCTACGTATTACTGTTGAAGTTATTATAGTTGCTACATTTTTCCTATTCCTAAATGTTTTATATCTGTCAAACTGCATGCAATATATTAAATTATGATTTCCATACTGAGGTTGAACATTTGTAAAACAAACCAATGTGTTCAAAGGTATGAACTTAAAGCTTACTGTTTAAAAATGGCTATAAATGCAGTAAGCCATAATAAATTAATCCTGTCACTGTGCAAGGAACATTTCATCCACACATGGTCAACCTGTTTTCTCATTATGAACCACGTGATCTTAAGGAGTCTGAGCTATGTACAAAGTGTTTTCAGAAAGGGTACAAGTATATGTTCTGATTTACTGTTACAGTGACTAGGGTGCAAGTATTGTGTGTAAACCTTCAGTAAAGTGATAGTACACCTGTGAACTAGAAGCACCTCATCAGGGCATGGCTCTTAGCTACAGATCTTTCTAACCACAGAACATTTGATGATACTGAATATCAGAGCACAACTTCACCTGCAGTCCAGCAATCCTCCTGACATCAGAAAACAGAGATAACAGTTAGTTACATTTCTGTACTCGTGATATCCCTAAACTCTGTTGATTAGTGGGATCAGGGAGGAGAGATATGCCACTTTTGCTTTGTATTACTTGATACTGTATTTCTTTCAAATGAGTTCTGCAGACTCCTTCAGGGCAACTTCTGTATGTTTACATGTTGTTTGATATGAATGCAGTCTGAAGAAGGATATTATTCCATGATGTGTGTAAGCACTATTGGTCATTAACTGTCTGAGTTATCATTCCTGTGAAAATTGGGCTGGTATTTCTTGCTAGATCTTTTCTAATATACAGTACCCAAACACATTCTTTACAATAAAACTATGTTTTGTAGAAAAAATCCTGCAATACATTTAATTTATATTTTCCTGTCCTGAATTAAAATAGCAACATATAAGATTGTCTGTCATGTAAAGTTTGAAGCATTTTAAAAATGTAGAACTGAGTAGAAGGACTGTTTGGTTTACAATATTTCTACACCTGAATGGTGGAAGCTGTTTTAAAGACATTTAAATTCCCTAGTTGTGCAGCTCAAAAAACAGAATACATTTTCTCAGTACAGTACAACTTCTTCCAACAGGAAGTGCATTTATGCACACAGATAGCCATAATATATTCTTTATTTATGCAACTGTTTGTTTTCTCCTCCCGTTACAGTCTTGAACTGGTCCCCCTCAGTGTATAGTAATTTGACCTGGTGTACTCTCACCAGCACAATGAACATACCTAACACAATAGAATCAGGTCAACCTGTGTCGTCTCACTGGCTTTGAATCTGTATTAACCTTTTCACATGTTCCCAGTAGAGGTATGTCCAAAAATAACCAATGTTTAATGAAACTGCAGGAAATTAAAATTACCAACAGAAAATAATAGATTTCATTGAAAGCAACATATATTCTATCCATAGCAATGCATAGCTGAAGAAATAACACATTACAGCTGATATTTAGAGGGGAATCTGTCTGTCCTAAGTAAGATGAGGCTGCTTAATGAAAAATATGCATATATATATATATATATATATATATAGATAGATAGATATAGATAGATATAGATATATAGATAGATAGATAGATATGTGTGTGCATGCATGTGTGTAGTTTTCCTTATTTAATCCATTATTTCTGGATGTACACATCTTGCAACTTAATCTTTGCTGTGCTGAGAATACTTTGTTGCCATGGTTCATTTATATAACATAAAATTCCTGTGGAAATGTATCCAGGAAAACACTCCTACACAGTACTAACAGCTCTATTTATGCATTTATTTGCTTTGCTTGTTGGGTTACTCCAGCTGGGCAGAGTCCATTTACCCTAAAGCCATGATAGAAAAGCTACTAAGTTAAAAGTGACTTTAACAAAGGAATATTTCAACAGTAACATGACACAACAGAATGGATTTGGTGTGTCAGTAATAACAGCAAGTCTAGAGTTGTAAATAGACATACATTTAACGAGTCTCCAGGGTATAAATCACAAGATGGAAATAAAGCACATTCACTTTCATGGACTTTTACTGTCTGTGAACTCTGAATTCCATTTTAAGAGGGTTAGTTCTGAAATACAGCATAACTGGACAGTGTTTATATTTTATCTGTTTGCCAATAATACTATTTTGCACCTAGAATAGCAGACACTGATTTTAGAGCATTTTTATAATGGATTCTGATCACGTCGCTGATTTTAACCAAGTTCTTATGTGTTTCTGACATGGATGTCCAGAAATTCACCTTGAGAACAAAGAGAAGCAAAACTTGAGAGGTGAACCTTGACATTCATATTGAGAACATATACAATTGTGGAAGTTGGTGACATCCCTCACACTTCCTTTAAGTACCTCTTAGCTTATTCAGGGGGGGCATCAGATCCATAAGTAGAAAATCCTTATTTCCAGAGCTAATGGCGTAGGCACTGCCTCTCACTCTGATGGAGATATGAGTTAGCCAATAGACAGAATGCAGCAAAGTCCATGTGTGCATGTATGTGGGTGGGGGGTGACTTGCCAGTCCTGGACAATGAAGATATCAGTTTTGTTTTGTTTCTACTCTGTGTTCATACAGATACATCAAAACAGTGTCATATCATTTTTTTTTTGAGCTGAAAACATTTAGAGTAAGATGTGATATCATATTAAACATTTGAGCCTAAAATACTGAAAACATTTATAGTTCATAAGTTCATAGGTGTGCACTAGGCTGATGGCCCTGGAACCTTTACAAGCCTAGCCCATAGGATTACCCTGGCATTGTGCCACCCGACCTTAGTTCTTAGTGCCTCTGTTGAGTAGAGCCACTGGAGTGATCCCCGGGGTGAATTTTCTATTCCCCATTCACTCATCAAGATTTCTCTTGAAGAGGGCTGGTGAGGTGCTCTGCTTGACATGTATGGGAAGTCTATTCCAGAGCATGGGCAGTCTCTGGGTTATGAACCTGTCCCTCCAGTATGTTCTGTTGATTGTGGTAATGAGGTTCAGGTCTCTGGACTGTGTGGTGCGGAGTGCTTGGGATTTCTTTAGATGTAGCATTTCTAACAGAGCTGGGTCAGACATGGCTTTGTAAGTCAAGCAGAGATCACCTCTAAGTAGGTGATATGAGGCAGAGAATAGTTGGAGTTTTTTTAGTCTGTCCATATAGGACAAATGTTTAAGGCCTAGGATCCTCTTTGTGAGGTACTTTTGCGGTCTCTTCAGTTGTTGCAGGTGTTTAGTGAGGTACATGCCAAATAGAGCATTGTACTCAATGATTGGCCTAATGAGGGAAGAGTAGAGGGAGACAATGACCTCTTTCTTCCTGGATGCAAAACCCGTAGTAATGAGATGTGCCATATAGAAGACTTTCTGACCACAGTGGCAATGTGTTGGTCAAAAGAGAGGCTGCTGTGAACCTGTGTTCCCAGTTCTCTTATAACGCCTTATATGTTCAGTGGACTACTGTCGATGTGGTAATTCATGGGAACTGTTTTTATTCCAAAGGGGATGATGGCACATTTTTTGGCATTGAGCTTAAAGCCATGGTTCTGACACCAGTCGTTGGTCTCAGTGAGGCCTTTCTGTAGGATGTCAACATCACTTGGAAAGTTAATAATAGCTCACAACTTGCAATCGTCTGTGAACTTTTTCAGCCAAAGTCCCTTCATGTTGGCCTGAACTTCAGAGAAGTAGATATCAAACAGGAGAGGACCCAGGACCGAACCCTGTGGGACTCCACTTGTGACTGGTCAGCAGTCTGACTTGGAGTCAGCTACTTTCACACTGTGGGTTCTACCTGTGAGCCAGTTTGCAACCCACTTAGTTATATAGGGCTTGAAGCCTAGCTTAGTGAGTTTTTGATTCCTGAGTGGGGAATAGTGCCAAAGGCCTTGGCCAGATCAAGTTAGGCTGTATGAGCCACATTGCCTTCACCCACAGCTTTGGTGACTGACTCAAAGAAGTTGACCCAGTTGAGCAGGCATAATCTACCCTTCACAAAACCAAACTGCTTGGAATCCAGAGTTTGGAGATTCCCTATGTCCTTGTTTATTAGGTCCATGATGATGAGTCCCATATCTTTGTATATCAGACTTGTCAGGCTAATGGGGCGATAATTCCCATGGTCTCTAGTCGCTTCTCCTTTGTGGAGAGGGATGACTGTAGCACTGCACCATTCAGTAGGGACAAAGCCTGAGGTGAGGATGTGATTGAACAGGGCACACAGGTGAGGTGTCAGTTCAGAGCTAGCTAGCATTGCATTCTGCTTTTAATATGAAACAACAATATAATCTCATTGAAGAAATATACCACACTTATATTTCCTTGGTGTGGTAGGGTACCAGTTATTATCTGGGCTAGTCCTACAATTGTAACTGTTTGAAATGTTGGGACCCACTACAGTGAGTTATGAAATATGGAGACTGAGTGGCCAAAAGAATGGACTTAACCATATTAAGTCCAAGATGTCATTTCTTGGAATATTTCCTTTTCTCCAAGGTATGGCAATCTCTGAGTTGATATATATAAGTTCAGAGGGTGTGGGTAACTTGCTTCCATCCCCACGTGGGGAGTGCAAGGGTGTTTGCCCCCCCTTTGAAAAGAATTTTAAAGGATAAGATCGATTTTTGAGATTTGTTCTTTCCTGTGTTTTTAGTCTTTTTTTTTTTTTGGCATGTCGGCACTTGGCATTTCAAGTGACAGCATCTCAACAGGGAGCCCTTACAATACTTTGTTGTTAAGTGAATTGGGGTACCCAGAAAGATTAAAGCTAAGGGCTTCTTAAATCCCTTAACTGTATTTTGCATTTCTAAGTCCATGTGTGCATTTAAGCACTGTAGCTTACAGTAGTAGCTTACTAACTCCTGACGAAAGCTCTTGCTAGCCTAAAAGCTTAAGTAATTGTGACACCTATGTTAGCCCATTAAAATGTGGTACATCACACCTGTGCTTCAGTGTTTGTGTTTTCTGTTACTGGACCAGCACACATTTCTTAATTTTTTTCTAGTTGATGAATGGAACGTGCAACTGTCTTACACTGAAAGGCAGTAAATCAGTGTACTGTATTCCAGATCACCAATCTGCCATGCTGTGGTTAACTAATAATGAACTAAGGTGTTACACTTAGGAAGACAATCCAAATATTGATACAAAATAAATGTATTGGTTTAGCACTTTCATTCTCGAACACAGTGGACTTCATCAGGTCTAAAACTGTCACTGCCTAATTTCACTTTTATCTTGGCCCGCATCTCACTAATAGTGTGGTGATGAACAGCAGTGCCGCTCCAGTTGGTGCTACTTCAGTGACATCC
Source organism: Protopterus annectens (assembly GCF_019279795.1). Taxonomy (NCBI): domain Eukaryota; kingdom Metazoa; phylum Chordata; order Ceratodontiformes; family Protopteridae; genus Protopterus; species Protopterus annectens. The sequence goes on along the minus strand of NC_056734.1, from coordinate 2,162,950 downwards.
TTTGACTTGCATTTTACAGTCCAGTGTGGAAAATGAGCTGCACTAGTTTCTGGATTTAAACTTCCTTCAGAATGTCATTACTCCTTGGGATGTTTGGTAGCGAAACTATTTGAAGAGAAAGATGGCTTTTGTCTGGTAGACAGCAAAATGATATTTTGGTTCATCTCTTTCAAGGTCTTTACTTCCATATCACACTTTGATTTCTGTTCAGAATTGCTTGCCCCCCTTCCTTCAGTATCCCTAAATGTTGTGATAACAATGTATTTGGAAAACAATGGCATCCAAAATTGTAATGCTCCTGCATATGTCTACATTTATCTGCTAGAGTTTCTAAAGCTACTGTACCTAATTATGATAGATGCTGTGTATCATTAATTTGCAAATAAAGTAAGCTGGTTACAGGCACCACTTTTTCTTGTTGACTTACTCATAATTTTCTCTTTGCTGTTTGATGCCCAGTTCCCTGCCACTAAAATATTCAATGACACTAAAATATTCAATTACATCAATGCTTATCCTGCTTTTATGATGAATCTAACCATTCCTGCTCACCTGTCAGACACTGATTCTTAATGGAAATGATTGGCTTTCATATCCCTGTTTAAGTTTCTAAGTTTCTAAAGTAATTTACCTGCAATCTCTGTGTGTGTCTCTGTGTGCCTGGGTTTGCGCATCCGCATGGTTATATACAATGGGGGGTAGAGTTATATGTGTACAAGTGTATGTAATTTCATTCATTCCTAAGAGTTACCTTTTTCCTTTACAGAGTCATGGGAAAGGAAAAACCTATCCCAGCAAACAATGGGGGTAAGTTAAAGAAATGATGCTGGAGAAGATGCCAGCCCGTAACAGGATCCACACTCAGTGCAAAGATACACACACACACACACACACACACACACACACACACACACACACACACACACACACACACACACACATACACGCACACACACGCACACACACACACACGCACACACACAGACACATATACAGTCACATTGCGCACACATTCAGGCACCTTAGAGGATCAGCAGTTAACCTTTTGGGGTATAAGAGGAAACCAAAGCACTGAATGAAAACTCACACAGTCACAAGTAGTAAAATGATGATATACTGTATGTAAAACCAAATATCACTTGACTGACAATTTCATGTATTAAAGGTTAACTGAACAGTGGAGTATTTGCTATGGCAGCATATCATTAAGGAGATATGGGTGTGACTTGAGGCCCTGAGGTCATAATTTCATTTGTTTATCTAATGTGTACCGGCAATCAGACTTTTCTCCTGAACTTATGTTATCAATGTGGAAGTTAAAGAATAGTCTGACTGCATCCCCTTGCACTGATTTCATGCCCACAGGATCCCAGCCATTGCTTTATTTGTATCATGATAAGGTGAAGGCTGAGCAGCAGATCTCTGAGGCCATCACTCTACAGATGTTTTTATTTAGTTATTTATTTTATTTTGTGTTTGTTTACCGGGAAAGTCTGACTGTGTAGAAAAGCTCCTTTTCAGCAGTTACCCAGGGAGAAAAGCTACAAAATACAAATAAATAAATAAATAAAGTTACTATAGTTACAAAATTTACAATCAAACCTAATAGGCAAGTTAATAGTAATAATAGTACATGCAGCATAAAAATGAAGGAGTTATAAGAAACGTGGCACAATATAACATAATCAAGAATATATCTAGACATAAAATGAAAAAAAAGATATGAAGATTAGCATCAGGTGACACAATTTATTAGAAAAAAATTCAAATTTGCAATACAGTGGTAGGCACAGATAATATACGTTGAAAAGATGATTGTGAAATAGGAGATAAAAGGAAAATGAAAGTAAGATACAGTAGTGCAGTAAAGATGGTAAAGAATATAAGAAAAAGAGAAATTAGTAAGAAAGGTGTGGTTAATAAAGTACTATTTGTTTTTAGTAATGTATGCTATTACATAATCTCAGGTATAGGTTAATTAATTAATTGCATATCTAGATCAGAAACATTGGGTAAAGCAGTTCTAGCCTGGCCAGGAGATAAACAAGTACATATCCATGTATGCAGTAGAACTGATTTTATTTTAAACTTAAATAGTGTTAATGGAGTCAGTTTGTCTAATTGGGTAAGGTCTATTGTTCCATTTCTTTTTTGGAAATACAATTTGAGTAATGATTGTTACTAGATGTGCTGCTGGATTTAAAAATAGTAAGAAGTGATCATTTATTTTTAGAAGTGTTTATCATTTACCTCTGGTTACCTTGACATTCATCATATAGTTTCCTTTTGTAGTTTGGACAAACATCAGGCCTGACTTCCAGAGCTTAACCCCTTCCTTCTTCAGGCCAGGCAAATGTTGCTCCCACCTGGATGTCAGGTTATCAGGGGTGTTAAAGGGACATCTACCCATACCATCCTTAGTTCTTTCCTGCCACATTTTGCCTAAGGTTGAATCCATAGCGTCATCATTAGTGCATTATTAAGGCTTGGTCTCCAGAGTTCTCAGGAAAGTACCCCACAGGGTAACAATTCTAATCTATTTTTCTATCTAAGTTGCGTGTTTGATAGCAGTAGCTTTTGGGTGTGAAGGTTAGATGTAAGATACTGAGCAAGTGAACAAATGTATTGTGTAAATGAAGCAGAACTCCCACAAAACATCTGCTTTTTTCTCTGGGGCCTGAGTGCACTGTTAAAAATTGTCCCCATTGTGTAAGGTTTAACTAGAAGATGGTGAAGCAGAAAGTGAAATATCCCTGGGACTACCTTAAACACAAAACATTGCACACCTCATCTATAACTGCCAAGGCATTGGCCAAATTTGCCACAGACACCTAACTGATGTAAAGGACTCACTTGAAGTTGTACCTTAAAAAGAAGGAGTACCAGGAGGCTGACAGCCTTCTGTTAGAGTCCAAAAGTAACAATAGTCAAAGATTTAAGTCAAAAGAGCTGTTTTGCAGATTCTGAATCTGACATCTACTTCAGTTGAGGCTTTGGGCATTGCTACTCTGGAGGCTGCCATGTACCCGACTGGTTTTTTTGGCAATTCTTTACATTGTCAACATTCATATGTTTGAGACCTCATGATCAACAGTGTAAAATATCACAAACCAACATAGCTCTCAACTGTCCAGATTTCCACAGAATGTCCAGATTTTTTACTTATATTTTTGGTGTATTTCTCATAAAATTGTAGTTTTCTGGCAAATCATTGAGTACTGAAGTCAGAAGATAATGGCAGACATTTAATTTTCAGACATCATATCCTTCAGAAAATTCATGCTAATGCAAAACCTGTTATTCTATCAACTTTTTAAGTTTGTAAGAACAATATTTAAAAAGTGACCCTATTTTTTGGACCTTTGTTCCCCCCACCATTATTTGTGGCTTTGTCCAGATTTCTTGCTCAAAGAGGTTGAGATGCATGCACAACTAATAAGCTGAAACAGAGCAGAACGGAGATCATGGTACAGTGGGGATTGGGGAATGTGCCCTTTTCACCCACTGTATTATGATCTTGGAGTTAGTATATAAAAGTAGCAGGTGGTGTGGGGGATGCAGTGGAGCTCACCCCCTGCTTAATTGCTATTTCTGTTTTTTTACTCAGTTTTTGAGATTTTACATTGTCAATCATGTGGTCTCAACCATAAGAAATTTAGGAATATAAAATCTTGACACTCTAGTATAAATCTACCTGGATGACAGCATGTCCTACCAGGCTAAATATCTCCAGCAGTCAATCTGTCTGGTGGCCTCTCCATGGGCCTGTGGTTCTGATACCTATTTTATTGGATCCAGTGGTGAGAGTGATATTCTCTTCATCTTTTGCCAGGGTTCCAGCAGTTATAAAATCAACGGTCTTAGACATCTGTCCACATTCTGAGGTGTTGAAGGAAGTTTCTGTCCCTAACTCCAGTGACAAACAGTCCAAAAAAAAGACATCTACTAGTTTGAGATGGAAAGGTCTGCAACCCATCACCCATTTCAGGCTGTCTTTCAGAATCTCACAAGTTTGGCTTATTTTTTTCTTAAAGACCCTGGAGCTTTCTTGAGTGCAACCATCAGAGTCAGGGGTCGCTTCTCAAAATAGGAGAATTGAAAGACCCCCATGGACTCTAAGAACTCCTATGACTCAGAGCCAAGCAGACTGGCCTGTGTTGATCGGTGGATATGTGTGTGATGCTAGAGCACTTACTTCTAACATTCCATGCTGTTTAGGACCCAACTCTTCTTGTCCTCCGTCACTTCCACAAAACAAATGGTTCAAAAACTCTCAGACTTAAGACTTAGTCTTCAATCTACATCATGTCAACTTACAATAAAATGCTACAAGCCTTGTGTAACACCTCCAAAAAATATCTTCCTTCAAGCTGCAGCAGAAAATCTGCATACTGCTGGCAGTTAGTGAACCTGAGGTTTTTGTGCACAGATTACACATGCAAAGGTAAAGTAAGTGTCTGACACACTTGGCAAACAACTTAATAAAGAGAACAAATTACCATAAGTGTAGCCTCAAGTCTGCATCCTGGTACACTTAAGAACATAGCTGTATCAGAATCTAAACTTACAAAAGAACCCCTGCGCAATGACACACAGTGAAGTTGCATTTCCCTACAAAAAGGGCAAACTGACAAAAGGAAGACATATCCAAGCTGAGAAAACAATCCATTAAGTAGACAGCAATACTGAGTGCCTGCAGTGATAATGGGATTTGTTTACTTGTGCTGAGGAATTAGGAATTAATTGCAAAAGGATGACAGAAAACAACACATCTGATATTTCTGACAGATAAAAAGCACGGGATAGATACAAACAAAACATTTTTGCATGGAACCAGACTGATGACCATATTTACTCCTTGAATTTTCACGAAAGCTTTTATAATATAAGAATGTCTTTGTTTTGGCATAAATCCATAAGAAAGGAGAACTCTGTAGCTGTCTTTTATTGTAATAAAGTTTTAATTATCATTGGTTATCTGATAGTAGTATTAATTCTGTAATTTCCTGAACTGCAGATTATCACAGTTTATTTTGTGTTACCATAAAGTGTTCTGGGTGAGAAACTAGAACAGATGCATGTATTTTGTTTTAAATTATGATGATACGAGGAAAACAAACTTGCAGCTAAAGAATGACTGTCTAATTTTCAGTACCTGACACTAAGTTAGCATTTATTAATGATCTCCACCTAAATCCACCAGAGTTAAAACGTGTTACGTATGCTCATGGCTTACTTATCTTACAGTCCACTAACTCAGACTAGGATCTACAACTCAAATTACAAAACAGCTTTACCTAACTGTGCATCTGGTCATCTGACAATAACCTCCTTATAAATCACAAGAAAACAAATGTCACAATCTCCTCTTCAACAAAATAGCTACCTACTATCCGTTCCCTCTGCCCTAAAGACAACAAGGGGAATATTATACCTAACATCTCTGAACAAAAATACCTTGGCTTAATAGCACATGCAGGCCTTTTCTTCCTGCCTCATCCTGACTATATAACTAAAAAGTACTTATTGTAATGAAAAGTGTGCTATAAAATTAGTCATTTGCTCTCCCCATAAAGATCGCTCAGCAATTTCTAAAACTGTTATTATTACCAAAATTAGAATATGATCTTCCATTTCTTACACTATATTCAACCTTTAACACCCACAGGTTACAGACTGATTAGAATAAGATTAGTAGATTTATACTTTTGGCCCATTCCCCACTACATCACTGCAAACTGCTTGAAAAAGCAAACTGGCTCTCTGTTTACGACAGGGCTACACAGCTACTATGGCTAATATGGCTCTTATATTCAAGGTACTAAAACAAGGCTATTGTTCCCCACTGAAAAGAAAAGAAAAATGCCTGTACAGGACAAATACCTATGATCTCAGACTCACAAGGTGACTTATTTTCTTTGTGAGCAAAAGGCTGTGGCTGACAAAGTTTGCAGACGACTGCAAGCTAGGAGCAGTCATTGAATGATTTAGCCATCCTGCAGGAAGGTTTGTCCCAAATAAATAACTGGTGCCAAAGTCATAGACTGAAACTAAATGCCAAAAAATACATTATTATTTCCTTTGGAAAGTCATCTACTCCAGGGAACTACCACATTGACAGTACACAGCTAAGAGCTGACCAGTTATTCAGGATTTGAGAATTTATGTGGAGTTACCTAACTTGTACCTATTGTTGTAAGAAAGTCCTTTTATATTGCACAGCTTCTAAACAAAGGGGTCATGTCTTGATCTATGTATGTCATTGCCCCCTTTACTCAGCCATCATTAGGCTTGTCATTGAATATAATGCCTTGTTTGGTATGAATCTGTTCAAACACATGCAACAGCCGGAACACCAACAGGGATACCTTACTAAAAAGATACAAGGCCTAAACAACATGTCCTTCATGGACTGACTCAAAGTTCTGTCACAATACTCGGTATCTTACAGATTGCTAAGAGGTGACCTGTGTCTGACATACAAGGCATCCTCCAACCCAGTACTGATGGATTTACTGTACATCAGCAAGTACAGTGGCATCAGTAATACTCAGTCTAAGGATCTAAACCTCTTGTGCAACATCAACAGAACAGCTGAGGGGGACAGGTATGCCTTGCAGAGGATAACGCTGCTCTGGAACAAACTCACCATCCACATAAATCAAAGATCATCCCTGTCCATATTCAAGCACAACTTATATTTATGGATGTGAAACAGAATATTTACCCCAGGACTGCCCCCTGTACCACTAATGGACAGAGGCAGCTCCTAAATGATTTGTCCCATGCATGGGCCCCTTAAAATTGTCTATGGTATGATCCCATATATTCTTATTAGGGATGATATATTATTATCTACCATGGGATGGATAAAGCCAATCTCTAACCAAATAAGATAGGTTAATTCATGCACAAAGAGGGAAATTGGCTAGACTTAAAATGGCCTACAAGGGCAGCTAACCTAGTATTTACTTATGAATTAGTGAATTATTTCAATCTTGTTCACCCATGCTTCAGAACCTCTTTCAGATAAAGGGCATTCTCTAGGCTTGGACCTGCTACATGGAGTCACTTGCCTGCTGAAATCAAAAATGAGGAAATCTTTAAAACTGTAAAGATTCTTGTTAAAGAACATGTCATTGCTGTATTCATTTCCAAATGCTATTGGGATCATGGATACCTCCCTTGTTTCAAATCTATTTTCTCTACACCAAATTTCTGTTAGCTTCTCATTGTACTGGATGTACACATACACGTGCTATTCTATGTAACAGACTATGTAAATGTGATTTAAATATCTCTAATTATACTTGGAATTATTGTATCTTTTGCCTAGGTTGTGAATGAAAAGGGTTAGTAGATCAAAGCACTTACCTGGTTTTAAAATAGTAATAAGTAAATACATAAAACCTGCAGGAGAGGAGAGAAAAAGGTGGTACTGCTTACTAAAGTACACTGAAGTGGTGATACCTGTCAACTGTCCAGATTTTTGCCTCATATTTTTGGTCTGTTCCTCATAACATTTGTGATTTTCTGGCAAATCACTGGGAAGATCTAAGGACTAAAGTCACAATATAATGGCGTACATTTGAGTTTCAGACTTCAAATCATTCTGAGAATGCATGCTAACACACATCCTTATATTCTAGTAACTTACTACATTTGTAGGAGCAATATTTAAAACCTGTATATATCTTGGGGCCTTTGTCCCCCCATTTTGTCAGGCTTTACTCAGACTTCTAGCACTAAGAGGTTGAGAGGTATGGTGGTGAAATGATTAGGTTCTGCAAGTAAACACAGAAGAAACAAAACTGTTGTATTTAGAAACTGAGTAGAGAGTCAGTCTGCACTCCTTACACTATGTGCATATATGAGAGTGTGTGTGTTTCTATACAAGCAAGCTTTTCTTTATTTATACAAATATATGTGTATAAATATGGAGGACAGTCAGAGACAGATAGTGCTATCATGTAATTCTAATTACCAAAAGATGTTTTTCTTTTTTTTTTTTTTCTCAGTTCTGACCTAGCTTCACATAATAGGGTTACATAGGCATGGGTGTACTACAAGTACTCATGTACTATTAGCTTGCAACACACTTCCCTGTTGCCACTCACGTTGGCAAGTGCTTACCTTCCACCACCCCACTTCCTTTGAACATGTATCCCCATTATATGTAGCGAGGACAGAATTAAAAACACCAGCTCATGGTAATTACTGCTACTATCTCTGCATCTCACCTGTAACTTTAAATGTTATTCTGAGTTATGACATTAAAAACCATGGAGAAACTCTAAGATATATAAGGCAGCAGCTGATATTAAATCTTACTTTCTAATCATGTAACATGCTGTTAAATATATTTAACTGTACTAACTGCAGCTGTTCAAAAGTAGTAGAGACTGAGCAGAATGGGGAGGCCAATCAGTCCTTATAAGATGATATTTTGAAAGGAAGATCACAGCAGGTTTACTGGATGACAGCTTCTGAATTTCTACTTTGTTTATTTAAGACTTGATTGTTCCTTTTCTTAGAGCTTTATTATGATTTTAAATATATTCATGCAGCCACAGGCCTGGATGACGGCTTTGCCTTTGACCTTCATCATGATAAGATGTGATGAATGTGTGTCTCATTTTAATGGCTTTACTTATGTTGCAATACTGTTATGTATTTTCAATAAAATTTTCATAGGTTCATAGGTAGGTACTAGGCTATCGGCCCAAGGGCCTATGTAAGCCTAGCCAGAAAGGTTCCATAGCTTACACCACTCAAGAAAGTTATACACAGGTTTACTAGTTATATGCTGTTAACAATAATTTTAATTTGTTATCCTTAGAGTTTTGATGTCATTTGGTTTATATTCCAGTCTCTGACCAGTTCAAGTGATAGTAGCCTTTTGATCTCTATATTTTTTGTGAAAACAAACTTTATGTCATTAGTTTTAAACCATCTTCTCTCATGTCATCATACTGCCTTCTGCATACCTCTCAGCTGTACAGATTTTTGCAGAATGTCCAGATGTTTGCCTCCTATTTTTGGCTTGTTTCTCATAAAATTTGTGATTTTTTTTGATTTTTGGGTCAAATCAGTGAGGGCTGAATTCACTAAATAATGACAGTCATTTGAGTTTCAGACTTCACATCCTTTGAAAACACATGGTAACACAAAGCCTTTTGACAAATATTTAAAATGTGTCCCTATTTTTAGGGCTTTGTCCCCCATTATTTTTGGCTTTGCCCAGATTTTTTGTGCTAATGTGTATGTTTTATGTAGATTAGCTTTCACATATCCTGTTTAACCCCCCCCCCCCCGTCTTTGTACATTTTGTCGTATTCCTCTTTATCTTGTTTCCTTATTTAATCCATTGCCTTTAATATTAATAAGAGCATTGTGATGTCTTTTCATGCAGACCTCAGATCATTTTCATTAGTTTTTTTATTACAGATATATGATCAGTACCATATTATTCAGAACATTATATTTTCATTTGCTTATAGCAGACCAAGAGAAGAAAAGAATCATTTTTGTGGGAATGATATCTTCTTCTGTAACATCCTCTGTGTTTTTGTATGAATAAACAATGTTTTTCTCCTAGTACATTATTTGAATGTGTGGTGTGGCACTCTTGACATTTTAGATTCTTAAAAGTAGAAAGTGATACTGGTTCATTTAGTGAATTCCTTTTAAACTAGTGCATGTGTGGTGCGCCATTCCTGAAATTTTAGATCTTAAACAGAAAGGGATGGTGTTTCTTTAGCATCAGCACTGCTGTAATTTGCAGAACAAAATACTTGTGCTTATTGGCACCCCCTTGCAAACAATGCAATACAAATAATTATTTCAAAAGCTCACAAAGGAACACAGTTGTTTGTGCAACAGTAGTCTCTCTTACAGACAGCTGTGTAGGAAGGTCCATTCCAGCAGCCAGAAATAAAATAATGAGCTTTATCTACACAAAGCCATGTCTGTCTTATTCAAGGAAAAAGGAAATATAACACCTCTCTTTTTGACATATTAACTTTGCAAATTCCAGTTTATATATTTAATGTAGAATTATTCTAAACAAATAACTAAGCTAAAGTGAAATAGTTTCCTTGTTGGTACTGGTGTTTGTTTTAGTTTTATTTTGTGTATGCATTTTTAAGCAGGTGGGTGGTCTCATCACATGACCCTTTTCAGTAATGACCTGGGCTATGGGCATAGACAGAGCAGTCATTTATCTCATAGAACACTCTTTTTACTTTCAACACTTGATCTGACAACTGGAAGAGAGGCTGACATGACAAGTGAAAGATGCTGTAAATTCAGTGCCTGTGGTATGTGAGAATAATCTTATTGCTGTGGGTAACTAATATACTCTCAATACCAAGGGTGTTACTGTTTAGCTTTTTGATAACCCTTTGGCTGTAAGCTTAGTATAATCCAATGGGCCTACAAACGTAATGCAGAAGTATTTACAATCATGAATAATGAGGGCTAAAAACAGTACCATGTTCTAGTTACACCATAAAGTACAAAATTATTCAATTATATACAAGAACAAGAAGTTACAATCAGTACAATCCTCAAGAATCATTAAGACCTACTATAGAGAGACAAGTTGTAAGGTATTATCAGGGATAGGACTAGGAATGTTCCAGCATAAACTTGAAGTAGTACCTTGTTGACAATTAAGGACAGCGATGTAAAACTATAATTATCCTGTCACGCATCTGATGATTAATATTGTCCATAATAGTCAGTGACATTGTTCTAGAGGGCTGTCTGACACAGAATTGTGGTGTTGACCATTCCTTTACTGTTGTGCAAAGGTAAACACTTGACTTTTAGAAATTGTTTAATTTGCCTGCTATGACATTTTTGCCCATGTTGTAGTAAATGAAGGTTTGTTAAAGACTGACTGTGCCTGGGCCTACAGCAACTTTATTTATTTATTTTATTTTTATTTGCAGTTTGTTGACCAGGAAAGTCCATTGGGCCAGGTGAGTCCTTTTTCAATGGAGGCCCGGGGAGTAAAGCTCCACAATAAAATTGTATACAAAAGTTCACAAGATGTACAGTAACAGCTCCATACAAAAATCAACACTAGATATACAAAGAGTTAATATAGTTTGCTCAAAAAATAGTCAGTAATAATTAATACATAATGTATAGAATAACAGTTAAGATATGCAAGCAGTATAAAATCCTCCTAAAGAGCGAATGTACATTATGTCTAAGTGGCGGGCAGGATGCCAGCCTAAGCTGGGGTATATTAGTAGAAATAAGAGTAAGAATAGTAGGGAGGAAGTTTATGAGGGGTGGGATCAGGAGCATTCCCAGTAAAAGGAGAGATATGAATGAAGCAAAGACTTGAAAGAAGAAAGATTTTGTGTAGTATGCATATGGGGAAGAAGTAAGTTCCATTTACGTGCAAGGGAGAAAGATAGAAGAAGTTGTCCAGGGCTACGTGATGGTTTGTGTACTTCAAGGAGGTTTTGGTTACTAGATCTAAGGGTTTGATCAGGAAGGTGCATAGTGATGTTGGAGGAAAGGGAGGGGCATAGGGAAGGATTGAAAATGAGTTTATGAGCATTGGAGAGTTGGATATAAGAGAGATAGTTTGAGAGTTCTTGCCAGTTTAGGAAGTGTAAGGAGTCACAGTGGTGGGATGAGGATTTTGATCTGATCATAAACTTGAAAATTTTGTTGTAACAGGATGCCAGTTTACTTTTGAGGGTGGCTTGCAGACTGGTAAGGAGGGGAGCTCCATACATGAGAGAGGGTAGGAAGTATGGAGCAGAGAGGGTAAGCTTGGTTGCAGAAGAGATGGAGAAATTGTGCCTGTAAAGCATTCCTAGTTTCTGGTGTTTTTTTTTTAATATTGGTTTGGAGGTGGGTGTCACATTTTAATTGATAATCAATAAGGACACCTGGAAGCTTAGTGTGGTAGACTAATTCGATGGGGGTATTATTTTGGCTTACTATAGAGAAGGAATTTGAGTCTATTTTGGTATTTTTAGAAGGGGTAAAGATCACAATTTTGGTTTTGGATGCATTAAAAGCTAAGTGATCATTTTGCATCCATATTTCAGTACTGGTGAAGGCAGTTTGTGTTATATGCATGAGTTTAGGAAGAGATTCATCGGAACAGATGATAGTTGAATCATCTGTGTATTGGACAAGTTTGGTGTTAGGAATGCAGTGATGGAAGTCATTTATGAAGATACTAAATAGGAATGGGCCCAGGATTGATCCTTGGGAGACACCAGTCAATACATTAAGATAGGGTGAGGTGCAGTTATTCAATATGACGGCTTGTTGTCTATTAGAGAGAGAACTGGAAAACCAATTTAAAGAGTAGGGAGAGATTAAAATGAGAGAGCTTGGATAAAAGTAGGTTATGAGAAATTGTGTCAAAGGCCTTAGAAAGGTCTGAGAAAAGAGCAGGTACAATATTGCCCGAATCACGGTGATGGTTAATATTTTAGAGAAAGGATAGTAGAGCTGTGGTAGTGCTATGACCAGGTCTGAAACCATGTTGTGCAGAAGTGAGTAGGTGGTTGTCTGAAATGTAGGGTAAGAGTTGAAGGTGAATACATTTTTCAAGAAGTTTTGAGAAAGGGGAAAGGATGGCTACAGGGCAGAAGTTTAGAATGTCAGTGTTGTTGTCTCCTTTGTGTAAGGGGATGATAAAGGCTTTCTTCCAAAGGAGGGGTACATAGGATTCTTGGATTGAATGGTTTATTGCAATGCAGATGGGGAGTGCTATGCCATCTGAAGCCAACTTGAGGAAGTTAACAGGAAAGTTGTCAGGGGCATTAGAACGTGGTTTTAGTTTTTGGAGGAGTTTTATTATAGTGGAGACTGGGATAGGTTTAAAGGAGAAGAGGGAGGGAAGAGAAGTATATGTGTAAGGGAGAGAGGGGTTATGGGTAATAGGCATGGAAGGAGTGGTGGGTTCTGATTAAATGAGGTGGTAAGCTTAGCTATATAGTCTATGAAGAAGGAGTTAAATTTGGAGGCTATGATATGGCCTGGAGAGCTGGGGTCAGGGCAGAGGTTGTCTTTTCTGCCAGGACTAAGAAGGCTAGAGATAATTTTTCAAAACTATTTGGGGATGGATTTGTGGTTATTTTGAAGTTTGGAGTAGTAGGATTTTCAGTCTGAAGCAATTATTTTTTCAACTCTATTACAGAGTTGTTTATATTCAGTGAGGGAATTGGGTGGTCTGTATTGTTGGTGGAGTTTCTATGATTTGTCACGGGTATGCATGAGGGTTAGTGTTTCTTTGGAGAGCCATGGGGCAGTAATGGATTTTACTGTTTTTGTTCTGGGAGGGGCAAGGCAGTTTAGCAGGTTAATGAAAGTAGTGCTGAAGTACATAACGGCATCATCAAGAGGAAGAGTTTTTAATGGGTTTGAATTAATCTGTTTTAGGCTGTCAGACAAGGACTGAAATTTTTGAGGTTTCTGGTTAAGATATAGTTGTGCTGTAAGTAAAGAGAGGAAGGAGTGTTGGGAATGAAGGCAGGAAGGTGATCGCTAAGGGAATCAGGCAAAGTGCCACTATCGGATATGTTGTTGGGGTGGGAGACTAGTATCCAGTCCAGAATGCTGCCTGGGGAATTATCTTTTTTAGGTCTAGTAGGAGAGTTAATTAATTGAGAGAAGTTATATAAGTTGATATTTTGTGAGGAGGTGTTGGACTGAATAGAAGTCCAGTTAATATTAACATCACCTAGGATGACTGTTTCATTGGCAATATTCGTTGAGAACCAAGAAAGTATGCCTTCCAGGAGGGGGATAGTATTTCCAGGAGGGATATATAGAGAGGCTATAGCTATATTTTTATGGTTGTTGATCTTTAGGAGGGCTAGGGTTATTTCAGCTGCACCGAATTTTGGTATGTCGTGTGTATAAGGATTTACTGTTAGAGAGGATGAAAAAAGTAGAGCTACTCCACCTCCTTTCTTCTGAGTTCTGTTGTTTCTTATAATTCTGAAGCTGGAGGGATGATTTTAGAGTCTTTCAGATGAGGTTTAAGCCATGTTTCGGTGTCTGCTACTATGGCAGGGTGATTGTGGGCAAGCCAAGCATGGAAGGTAAGCAGTTTGTTACATAGGCTTTGGGCATTAATGGTAGTGAAGAGTAAAGATTTATGGGGGGAGGGAGAGGGTGGTGAAATTTGGTTTGGAGTCTGGTTGACAGGAGGCCCTGGGTTGGGGTTGATGTTGCCTGAGAGAAGAGTAGAGATAAGTTTGAGGATGTGGCTTAGAAGTTTAGTGGTACTAGAAGTGTTAGGGTTGAATGATAAGAGCCTGAGTACCGGTTTTGTCCCAGCTGAATGGAGGACAGCCACTGTCATCCCTTTACACAAAGATGGAGCGTCCACTGATCTGGGAAATTATAGACCCATCAGCCTAATTAGCCTGATCTGCAAGGCCATGGCATGGATTATCATGGGTCTCATTAACAAGGACTTTGACAATGTCCAAACACTCGATCTCACACAGTTTGGCTTCATCAAGGGGAGGTCATATCTGTTAAATTTGGTTGACTTTTTTGAGACACTCACCAAAGCCATGGATGAGGGGAAGACAGTCCATAATGCCTAGCTTGACCTGGCCAAAGCCTTCAACACTATTCCCCACTCGGGCATAATAGATAAACTCTCTCAACTAGGCATCAATTTGTATGTTACCAGATGGGTAGCCAACTGGCTCACTGATAGAACCCACCTAGTCAAAATAGGGGAAGCCACCTCAAGCAGTAGACCCATATTGAGTGGCATACCTCAGTGTTCGGTTTTGGAGCCTCTGTTATTTGGAATATACTTTTCTGAGGTACAGGCTAAAACCAGTGGGCTATGGCTGACAAAGTTTGCAGATGACTGCAAATTGGGAGCTGTTATCAATTCCCCTAGTGACATGGGCATCCTCCAAGAGGGTCTCACCCAAACAAATGACTGGTGGGAGAAACATGGCCTCAAGCTGAATACAAAAAAAATGCATCATCATCCCCTTTGGGGAGAGAGATTTCCTCACAAGTTACCACATTAATAACAATGTTCTAAGCATGTAGTCAGTCGTGAGAGATTTGGGCACCCAGATTGATAGCAGCCTGACTTTTCACCACCATGCTGCTTCCATTGTGTGGAAAGCTTTCTACATGGCCCACCTCATAAGTAAGGGTATCTCATCCAGGGACAACGAGGTCATAACGTCCCTGTATTCTTCCCTTATAAGGCCCATTATTGAGTACAACACCCCATTTGGCATGTACCTCGCAAAGCACATGCAGCAGCTGTAGAATCCACAGAGGTTCCTCACCAGGAGAATCCAGAGCCTCAAAAATCTACCATATGCAGATAGGCTAAAAGCCCTATCCTTCTTCTCTGTTTCATGCAGACTCCTCAGAGGTGACCTCTGTCTGGCATACAAGGCGATCTCTGACCCCGCTTTGATGGGACTGCTGCATATCCGCAAGTCAAGCTCCACTTGAGTAACCCACACATACGGCCTCAACCTGGTCTGTGATATCAATAGGACTTGCTGGCAGGACAGAAATTGTTCTTCCAGAGACTCCCCATCTATGGAATAGACTCCCTTTCCATGTCAAGCAGAGTACCCCTTTACCCCTTTTAAGCACAATCTGGATAACTGGATGGGAAATAAAAAATACATCCCTGGGATTCCACCCGTGTCCCTGCTGGACAGGGGCATCTGGTGCTGATTTGGCTATGCATGGGCTAAACTTTTGGCTAGGCTTATAAAGGCCTCAGGGCCAGTAGCCTAGTAACTTCCTATGATCCTATGATAAGGTATTGGGGTTGTGAGGGGAGGGGTGGCGATTAGCATAGGTGAAGAGCTTAATGGTAAAGAAGAGAGAAATGTTGGTTTGGTAGAGGTGAGGAGAAGTAAGAGAGGTGTAGGAGGTTTCTTTGTTAAAGTGAATAGAGGTTGCATGTAGGGGTGGGCAATAAGGGGAGTTATGGAGGCAGGTTAGGTGGAGTAGAAGGCAGAAGGAGAGGGGGAGAAGTATGTGGATTAGGAAAAGTGTAGGTGAGATGGACATGGTTACAGCACTATGTTACTGAGATAAGTAGTGAGTATGGGTAGATAGAGTGTTGTAACTTGTGTGATAGTAGGGTTTGATTAGAAGAAGAGCTAGCATAGTGGTAAGTTAAGGGAAAGATGATAAGAGTAAGGTAGGGGAGGTAGCAACAGTGGTTGTGGGAGGAGTGAGGTATGAGAGGTTGAGTAAGTAGAGGGAGTGGATAGAAGCAGACTTAGAGGTGGTTGTTAGTAGTTGAGGGGGAGGGGAAGCAGGTAATATAAGTGTGGGTGGAGTCAGGTATGATTGGTGAAGTGAGCAGTAGGAGTGGTGTTGTGGTTATAAAAAAGTAGAAATAGAGGGGGGAGTGGGAATTGGAGGCAGGTTAGGGGAGCGGACTGAGCCTGGAGGGCGAACGGAGCAGACAGAGCCAAAAAGAAGGGATGTACAGGATGAGAATCTCTGCAATAAACTATCAGTGGATAACAGCCGCAATTGGGAGGATAAGGCTACAGGTAGGTCTAAAGAGTGTGCTGTGAGTTAAAAGGTTGTGGTAACTATGGTAGGGAAGGAGTGCTTCAGGATATGATTGCAACTCTTAAAAACGCAAGCAAGCAGAAAAATCTCCACCAGTTTATTCTATATAACGTAAGCGCTTTCACTAACTCAAATAAGTCAGCTTCTTCAGACAAGTACAAAATCTCACATGCCCAGTTTAAAAAGGTTACAAAAAATGCTCAGCCAATGAGCTAGCAGCCCAAAAACGTGATGTTATGTGACAAATGCATTTTAAATGCATTTTAAAGTAACATACCATATATTAAATTGAGCCATGTAAATGTGAATTTAAAACACGTACGTCTATAGTAAATAAACAGTTAAAACAGACATAATTAATAAACTGTTACATATAAAATAACATTTTCCTATTTTTAAAATAAGAAAATGGCCATGTGTTTGATAGCCATTTTCTTATTTTAAAAATAGGAAAAAATTATTTTATTTATGTCTAGATGATTTTTAGGATGCACATATTCTTTATTCTTTATCTATTCACATGTATGTATGTATATAGAAAACATATGTATGGGTATATATTTTATATGCACATTGTCTTTTAAGAAATTGAATGTTTATTTTAGGCAATGTTATTAGCGTTTTTTGGTTGTTAGTTTGCTAGTTTGCTGTTTATGATTGCAACTCTTGACGAGCTAGAAAATGCTGAGAGACACAGGGAGCAGGGCAATATTGTTTAATTTGTTTTTGACATCTAGAGGCTAACTTGTTTTAAGAGAGTGTTTGAAGATTTGAAAAAAAAACTAGCAGGAATGAAAGGGTATGGAAGGGGAGAAGGGGGGCGTAGGTGACCACTGTTAGAGCCTGTGTGCACACCGTTTGCACAGGCAAACAATTATTTGGTGCAGACTAAGGAGATGGAGGTTAATGTATACTCAGAAGCAGTTCAGAGGTGGTTAGCAGCAATTCTGGTGCAAGTCCTGTAAGGAGGAAGAACCGGTCAGACCACAGTATAGTTTGTTGGGAAGGGAGCATCCGTGGCAGGGATGATAGCAATATGTAATGGGGAGAAAAAAGTTAAGCTACAGCAGACAGCATTAAGTAAGATAAGGGATTGAAGGCTAGAGGGCTAGAGAGACAATAGTTGACTATGGTTACAGGTAAGATCCTAATAATATACAATTAAATACAGCCAGCCTGAAATCTATTCACAGTGCAATACTATAGCAAAACAGTCAATATAATAAGGCACTAGCAAGCAGGGAACTGAAACCTGGTTTATCCCTTGGATGTTTTTAGGTAAAAAATAGGCAACACATGCACTAGGATTAACAAACAGAAGCAACTAAATAAGCCTTCACTAGTTCAAATGTAAGGCATTTGATTAGGCAGGTATTACTAACAATCCATTGTACAGCTGGACTAGGCGGAAAACTAAAAACACGCTCAGTTGAGTTATCGGCATGCATTGCATTCTAGACCATATTTGTCACAGGGGCATTTCAAACAGAGACTCTACAAAGAAATAGCTTTGGACTCTAGTTAATCCAACCACTTGTTAGATGGATTTTATGCTAGCCATTGCAATCTTGTTAAGGAAAGCTTGTTGCTAGTAAACCAACTTACACCAACTACAGTGCTGTCCTAGTGGCAAGGAGGAAGGGGTAGCCAGTACAGAGAAATTGTGGTCAATAGCCCAATGAACTGTATCAATGGAAGTAGTACAGAGGTGTAGTGATACGCTTCGGGGACGAATATGCCCGCTCTATAATGGCCTTAAAAGTCTTGATGCAGACAAAAGTTAGGGGGTCTGGGTATGAGCTGTATCCCCAGTTTAGGGACAAATTGTGACCATGCTTTGTAAGACTAGGTCGTGTCTCGCTAAGATAAAGAAGGTGGAGGCTTCAGGCATGTGTTATTAGTATGCATGCATGAGGAGACATAGAAGATGCTGTTAGTGTCTGTTTAATGTCTGTAAAACGTGTTTTAGGCTCTAGCTAGCTAAATAATTTTCAGTAATTGGGCGGGTTGCAATTCAAGGCAGGGCCTTACAGCTATGACTACAACAGCTACTAGCATGCCAGTATATCAGTGAAAACCCTCCCAGACATATGT
Organism: Protopterus annectens; assembly: GCF_019279795.1. Taxonomy (NCBI): domain Eukaryota; kingdom Metazoa; phylum Chordata; order Ceratodontiformes; family Protopteridae; genus Protopterus; species Protopterus annectens. The sequence continues at coordinate 2,144,281 of NC_056734.1, read as the reverse complement.
AATAGCAGTACTTTTATAATATATACAGCAGTACAAACAAGCTAGCCTGATCTTACTACTAGATCATTCAGAAGAACACACAAACATGAGCAAGCAATGCTACATCAGAGAAACAGCATATAGAACTATAATCCTGTTGAAATCTAATTATTACATGTTTAGAATAGTACTCACAGACCAAGAAATATGGTACTGTGAAAAATTGCAACAAAAGAGTGGATTTGTACATGACAAATAATCAGATGATACTATACACTGTTTGCATTATGTTTTTCCTCATTAACTGTATATCTTGTTGCCACTTTCCTAGCATTCAGGGAATCCTTTCGTTTGCAGTAGTCCCTTTTATAAAATGATATTGCTGAGTTTGCTAAGATTGTTATTGATTAGGAATGAAGTGGAGATGGCCGCTGACTAAGGCTGAGATAAAATGCAACACAACATATCTTTCATTTTCAGGTAAAATCAAACTAGCATTTTGCCTAAACGTGCCGTATTGTCCTTTGATATTCAGCAGTGCTTCTAAATTTCTGCTTATAAAACCTGCAGAAAGTTAACGCCTATGAAGAGGAATTCACTTTTGCCTGCTGCAGGGCATAATGATGCACTGCACATCAGATCCACACTTTTACCACTGCATTTATGAAGCCAATGGCACTGACTGCAAAACAGATTGTTAGCTTTACCTGATTACTAATATATGGTTGCTAATTACTTGTACTTGACTAGTTACACATAATCTTAAAATTGTGGAATTCGTGAGAATGATACCTCCAGTAACAGCAGGTATTTCCTATAGTGCATGCTACATTAATATTGCCCCAGATGTAATCATTTTTTGTGCTCTGGTAAATGTAGTATATAACTTTCTGATCACAAGACATAATTTCCCTAATTATGTTTACTTTGTATGTATGTGTGTGTCTGTGTGTGTGTGTCTGTGTCTGGAAGCTTGTGGAATTGATTCTTTTCCAGAATAACTAAAAAAACTGTAGACACATGGCGAGCTGGAATGCCGTGTGGAGGCTGTCATGCCCTTATATTGGTAACCTCCTAGCTAGTTTCTTTCTAGTTGAAAAAGTTTTAATCAAACCAATTCCCCCTCTCAGTTTAAACATTTTTTTGTCTCTGTCATTTACATATGACAATGAAAATGTGTACGTGTACACTTGGATAGTAAGCGTTCTTCGATCCCAATGGATCATGGGTTTGTGTCTCTACTGGACAGATTTGAACAGTATCTTCTGTGGCTGTGCAATCCAATCTGGGAGTAGCAACCCTTTCCGCACTCTTGAGAAGCAGTAGGCAGATGTTGGTCTGGTATTGCAAGCACAGATCTTCCTGAGGGATCTCTTATCCTCTGCTATCCTTTACAGGATGGTTTCATACATAGTGAAAGCTTCCTTCACTTCCCGATTCCAGGCAATCTTGTCTGAGGCAAGAGAATACCAGCTGTTCATGCTGATGGAGAGAGCGCTATGGTCAGGCTTGCTTATGTCCTTGTTGTGCAATTTAGGTCCTGCTTTCAGCCTCTTTCTAGACTCCAGCTCTCCAAAAAGGAGGTCTTTTGGTGTTTGGCCATCCGTCATGCATGAAGCATGATCCAGCCAATGAATATGTCTCTATTTCAAGAGGGTGAACATGGAGCTGGTGCCTGTCCTGTAAATCATGGTGCTGTTGGGAACCATGTCCTGCTATGAGGCACCACGTATGCAGATAAGCAGTGCATACGGAATATATTGAGTTGCTGCTCCTGTTTTGACTGCAGAGTCCATGTTAGATGGGTCTATATCAGTTCATCAGATTGCTTATCATTGAATCCCTGTTCATCGAGCAACTGATTATCGAAGCTTTAAATCAACGAATGGGCTTTTCAGCAAAAGTTGTCCTAGGGCAAATCAATGATAGGCCACCCTAGGACCCGAAAACCAAATAATAAAACTCAACACCTACCCGAGTGGGGGGCTATGCCCCCCACACCCCCCAACTAAATATATCAACTCTGAGATCGCACTACAGTGTTCAAAAGGACAAATTCCAGTTAACGTCCAACTATTGCCTTGCTCTGGGAAGAATTTCACTGAAATCTCCATTCGATGATCGGTAGCTTTGCTAAATAGGTGTTTAATGAAGACATGCTCGTTACTTTGTGATTCGACAAAATGTCATAAACCCATGTTAGACTGGCATATAGTAATGTGCTCAAAACACAGACTGTGTAAACCTGCACCTTGATGTGCACGGTGAGCTTATTATTAGCCAGTACTCTCTTTGTCAACCTGGAAAACATTGTGGTGGCTTGTTCAATATGCTTGTTGATCTTGCCATCAAGTGACTAGTTGTCAGAGATTGTACAGCATAAGTACACAAACTTATGGACAACCTCCAGCTCATAGTTACTCACCATGATTGATGGTTCATTGCTCACATTTTGGCCCTTCACCTGGGTCTTCTTTAAACTGATTGTGAGGCTAAATTCCATACATGCATCTGCAAAGCAATCATGAGTGACTGAAGTTCTTGCTGAGTCTGAGCCACAATAGCTGTGTAACAGGTGAACAAGAACTCCCTTGGATGCTTCCTAAGCACCATGGTCTTTGTTCTAAGCCTTAGCAGTTTGAAGAAGTTGTCATCCATTCTGGTTCAGAGAAAGATACTGTCTGTAGCAGTTCCAAAAGCAAACTTCAACAGAACTGAAAAGAAGATACCAAACAATGTTGGAGCCAGTACACACCCCTGCTTTACTCCACTAAGAATCTCAAAAGGTTTGGGTGTGGATCCATTGTACATGATGGTCTCCTTCACGCCTTCATGGAAGACCCTGGTAATGCTAGGCAGTATTGGAGGACAGGTGATTTTTGCCAGAATCACAAACAGACCTTTCCTACTGACAAAGTCAAATGCCTTAGTCAGATCAATGAAGGCAATATACAGAGGTTTGTTCTGCTCCCTGCACTTTCCTTGTAGTTGCCTAACAGAGAAAATCATGTCTGTAGTAAGCTATCCAGCTCTGACGTCACACTGAGACTCAGTCTAAACTGTGTGTGCAAGAACATGGAGCTTCTTTAGAATAACACATACCGCTCAACTTGTTAGTGCAGGAAATCTGGACAAAGCCTGACAAAATGGGGGGACAAAGGCCCAATAATAGGGACATATTTTAAATATAGCTTGTATAAACTTAGAATGTTGCTAGAGTAATGGTTTGTTTTAAAATGCATTTTCTAAAGGATTAGAAGTTTGTAACACAAATGCACATTATTATTTAGTGACTTCAATCCTCAGATCATCCCAGTGATTTGCCAGAAAACCACACATTTTATGAGGAACAAACCAAAAATGTTGTTGTTGTGTCTTTCAGCTTTTCCTGGTTAGGGGTCGCCATAGTGGAACTCCGGTCCGCTAATGATTGGCAGTAGATTTTTACGTGCCGAGTTGCCAGCCCTGATGCACAACCTTCAATGAAGGTACACCCATTCACGCATGTCTCCACACAGAAGACGCTCTAGCTGAGAATCGAACCAGACAACATCTTACTGTGAGGCGACAATGCTACCGCAGCACCACCACCACAGATGAGCCAAAAATCTGGACATTCTGTGAAAATCTGGACAGTTGAGAGGTATGTTACACGTGTGAACAGCTTCCCCAATGCACAGAGAAGGGAGATGCTACGATAGTAGTTACAATCACTTTTGTCACCCTTATTCTTATAGATAGTAACTATGTTAACAGACCTCATATCTTGCAGTACACTACCTTCTCTCCAGCATTGGTAAAGTATTGCATGCAGCTCTGAAATTAGGGTACTGTTGGCACATTTAAGGATTTCTGTGGGAATACCATCTTTCTCTGGGGCTTTTCCCAAAGACAATGTTTTTACTGCATCATTGAGGTCCTCCAAGACCCACGGTGGTGGTGCTGCAGTAGTGTTGTTGCCTCACAGTAAGACGCTGTCTGGTTCGATTCTCAGCTAGAGCGTCTTCTGCGTGGAGACATGCGTGAATGGGCGTACCTTCGTTGAAGGTTGTGCGTCAGAGCTGGTAACACGGCAAGTAAAAATCAACTACCAACCATTAGCGGACCGGAGTTCCACTGTGGCGACCCTTAACCGGGAAAAGCCGAAAGACACAAACAAATTGAGGTCCTCCAAGGTGGGCTCAGCATCAAGTTCATTCATAGTTGGCAGAAGCTCAATGGCATTCAGGGCTGTCTGCATAACTATAGTTTTTCTGGAATACAGCTGTGAGTAGAGTTCCACCCAGCATTCCATCTGCTTGGTTCTGTCCTTCAAACCCTGAAGTACAATCTCAGACTGTCTTAGGGGCTCCATCTAGGGTTACCACCTGTCCCACTTTGCGAGGGACAGTCCCTCTTTGGGCAGTTGTGTCCTGACAAAAAATTGTAAAAATGGCAAATGTCCTGAGATTTTAGGACAAAATTATTTCCTATATTTTATGTTGCAAAACACTTATTCTGTATCTAAAATACCTAAATGTTATAAGAAACAGAATAAGCAACTAAAATGCTACAAGAATAAGCTTTTATTTAGGCAAAAAAGTTAAGTTCTATCCTTTGTACTGACAGTGGTTATGTGTCGGCCTGTAAAATCTGATGTTTGTACCAAAAATGTCCCACTTTGGCCATTTGAAAAGGTGGCAACCCTAGCTCCATCTCCAGATTTTTCCTTGGAGTTTACTCCCAAAGTTTTCACCATGACTATGTATTGCCACAAGGCAGCAGAGATTTTAAATTAAAGTTCACCTTCTCCTAGGTGGGATGCCTTCCCAGGCTGATAAGCCTCACCTACCCAAAGCAACTGGATTTAAGGCACCAATCACCCACCTTCACCCCTTTTCCTGTCAGTACAAATGGTTTTGCCAAACTCAGAAACTAACACGAAGGCCAGGAGCTGGACTTGGGTTGTCAGACTATCTACAGTATAGACTATCTTCAGTTAAGAGCAGCTGTTTTTAATCTTTGGGTGTATTTTAAGGGTCTGTATTATGATATTGCATGCTCAGAAGAGCAAATGACACATAATCGACCCAGTGTAAGTGAAAGCTTACAACATCGAAACCTCAGAACAGTGATTTTCCGCTGCGATGTTCCGAAAAAAAAAGTAAAACATTACATAATGTGGGGTGGCTTCACCCCCCACACCACTCCTACTTAAATATACCAACTCCGAGATCGCGCTACACTGCCAAAAATGGCAAAGTAGCAAAAGTGGCCAAGCAAATTCTTTCCCAGGGAAACAATTAGCTGAAAAGCCACTTCGCTATTTTGCCTTTTCGCGCTTTTCAGTTCGACAAAGAGGCATTCGACAACCTGCGTCTGCAACAGCTTCACCCCCCACACCACTCCTACTTAAATATACCAACTCCGAGATCGCGCTACACTGCCAAAAATGGCAAAGTAGCAAAAGTGGCCAAGCAAATTCTTTCCCAGGGAAACAATTAGCTGAAAAGCCACTTTGCTATTTTGCCTTTCGCTTTTCAGTTCGACAAAGAGGCATTCGACAACCTGCGTCTGCAACAGCTTCACCCCCCCACACCACTCCTACTTAAATATACCAACTCCAAGATCGCGCTACACTGCCAAAAATGGCAAAGTAGCAAAAGTGGCCAAGCAAATTCTTTCCCAGGGAAACAATTAGCTGAAAAGCCACTTCGCTATTTTGCCTTTTCGCGCTTTTCAGTTCGACAAAGAGGCATTCGACAACCTGCGTCTGCAACAGCATAATAAGGAACCATATTTTAAGTATTCTTTTAACTCTACAGTTCTGCATCCTGACTCACTGTGCATTTAAACTCAGAGAAATCCATTTCAGGACATTAAGAAGCACTAGTTGTTAGTAACGTAACTTTCTTCTCTATGGTAATGTGTATTTTCAGCAGAATTAATCATTACTCTGCCAACAATGGTGCTACTTTTTGAATGTTAATGAGGTACAGTTCAGTAATTACTAGTATACTGTGTCATGTACAGTTGAGTAATTACTAGTACTCTGTGTTATGTACATTTGAGTAGTATACTATTACCTTGTGTCATGTACAGTTGAGTAATTACTAGTACCATGTGTAATGTACAGCTGAGTAATACACTAGTACCCTGTGTCATGTACAGTTGAGTAATTACTAGTACCCTGTGTCATGTACAGTTGAGTAATTACTAGTACCCTGTGTCATGTACATTTGAGTAGTATACTATTACCTTATGTCATGTACAGTTCAGTAATTACTAGTACCCTGTATCACGTACAGTTGAGTAATTACTTGTACCCTGTGTCATGTACAGTTGAATAATTACTAGTACTCTGTGTCATGTATAGTTGAGTAATATACTAGTACCCTGTGTCGTGTACAGTTGAGTAATATACTATTACCCTGTGTCATGTACAGCTGAGTAATATACTATTACTCTGTGTCATATACAGTTCAGTAATTGCTAGTACCGTGTGTCATGTACAGTTGAGAAATGTACTAGTACCCTGTGTCATGTACAGTTCAGCAATTACTAGTACCATGTGTTATGTACAGTTGAGTAATTGCTAGTACCATGTGCCATGTACATTTGAGTAATAAACTAGTACCTTGTGTCATGTATAGTTGAGTAATTACTAGTACCCTGTGTCATGTACAGTTGAGTAATTACTTGTATCCTGTGTCATGTACAGTTGAGTAATTACTAGTACCCTGTGTCATGTATAGTTGAGTAATTACTAGTACCTTGTGTCATGTATAGTTGAGTAATATTTTTAGTAACCTGTGTCATGTACAGCTGAGTAAATACTAGTACCCTGTGTCATGTATAGTTGAGTAATATACTAGTACCCTGTGTCATGTACAGTTGAGTAATATACTATTACCCTGTGTCATGTACAGCTGAGTAATATACTATTACCCTGTGTCATGTACAGTTGAGTAATTAATAATACCCTGTCTCATGTACAGTTGAGTAATTACTAATACCGTGTCATGTACAGTTGAGAAATATACTAGTACCCTGTGTCATGTACAGATCAATAATTACTAGTACCATGTGTCATGTACAGTTGAGAAATATACTGGTACCCTGTGTCATGTACAGTTCAGCAATTACTAGTACCATGTGTCATGTAGAGTTGAGTAATTTCTAGTACCCTGTGCCATGTACATTTGAGTAATATACTAGTACCCTTTGTCATGTACAGTTGAGTAATTACTAGTACCCTGTGTCATGTACAGTTGAGTAATTGCTAGTACCCTGTGTCATGTACATTTGAGTAGTATACTATTACCTTATGTCATGTACAGTTGAGTAATTACTAGTACTCTGTATCACGTACAGTTGAGTAATTACTTGTACCCTGTGTCATGTACAGTTGAGTAATTACTAGTACTCTGTGTCATGTATAGTTGAGTAATATACTAGTACCCTGTGTCGTGTACAGTTGAGTAATATACTATTACCCTGTGTCATGTACAGTTCAGCAATTACTAGTACCATGTGTTATGTACAGTTGAGTAATTGCTAGCACACTGTGCCATGTACATTTGAGTAATAAACTAGTACCTTGTGTCATGTATAGTTGAGTAATATACTAGTACCCTGTGTCATGTACAGTTGAGTAATATACTATTACCCTGTGTCATGTACAGCTGAGTAATATACTATTACCCTGTGTCATGTACAGTTGAGTAATTAATAATACCCTGTGTCATGTACAGTTGAGTAATTACTAGTACCCTGTGTCATGTACAGTTGAGAAATATACTAGTACCCTGTGTCATGTACAGATCAATAATTACTATTACCCTGTGTCATGTACAGCTGAGTAATATAGTATTACCCTGTGTCATGTACAGCTGAGTAATTAATAATACCCTGTGTCATGTACAGTTGAGTAATTACTAGTACCCTGTGTCATGTACAGTTGAGAAATATACTAGTACCCTGTGTCATGTACAGATCAATAATTACTAGTACCATGTGTCATGTACAGTTGAGAAATATACTAGTACCCTGTGTCATGTACAGTTCAGCAATTACTAGTACCATGTGTCATGTAGAGTTGAGTAATTACTAGTACCCTGTGCCATGTACATTTGAGTAATATACTAGTACCCTTTGTCATGTACAGTTGAGTAATTACTAGTACCCTGTGTCATGTACAGTTGAGTAATTACTAGTACCCTGTGTCATGTACAGTTGAGTAATTACTTGTACCCTATGTCATGTACAATTGAGTAATTACTAGTACCCTGTGTCATGTGCAGTTGAGTATTTACTTGTACCCTGTGTCATGTACAGTTGAGTAATTACTAGTACCCTGTGTCATGTACTATTGAGTAATTACTAGTACCCTGTGTCATGTATAGTTGAGTAATTACTAGTACCCTGTGTCATGTACAGTTGAGTAATTACTTGTACCCTATGTCATGTACAATTGAGTAATTACTAGTACCCTGTGTCATGTGCAGTTGAGTATTTACTTGTACCCTGTGCCATGTACAGTTGAGTAATTACTAGTACCCTGTGTCATGTACTATTGAGTAATTACTAGTACCCTGTGTCATGTATAGTTGAGTAATTACTAGTACCATGTGTCATGTATAGTTGAGTAATATTTTTAGTACCCTTTGTCATGTACAGCTGAGTAATATACTAGTACCCTGTGTCATGTACAGCTGAGTAATTACTAGTACCCTGTGTCATGTACAGTTGAGTAATATACTAGTGTCCTGTTTCATGTACAATTGAGTAATTACTAGTACTGTGTGTCATGTACAGTTGAGTAATTACTAGTACTGTGTGTCATGTACAGTTGAGTAATTACTAGTACCCTCTCTCATGGTGTGGGTTGTGATGGAACATTCTCATCTTCATGTAAGTACAGTCTGCATGATCAACCCTAAAAGACACTTGTGACTATGCTATGAATTGCTGCTTTTCTTATAAGAATGTAAAACAATGCATTTTGTAAATATCTTACTTTATTTGAAGCAATTTGAAAAGTTTTTTATAGGACATAGGCAGTTACTAGGCATGCAGTCCCTGAGACCATTAAGTAGCTTAGCCAAATTCATAATTGCCCCTGGTTAAATGATTTTCTTAAGGTCACACAGCAGGCAAATGAAGTGTGGGAATCAAACCCTGTACCACAAGAAGGATCATTAACAGCTCATAGCCTCAGTCCTCTGGGATAACTTATAGAGAATTAATCCATTTTGTAACTTAAAAAAGTAATCCATCAGAGTGGGAAGGTACTAGTTTGGTTTTACACCAAGCCACCCAAATTATTTTTATTATAATAGTAAATCAATTTTCATAGAAAGAAACATGTCAAAAATAATATGCATATCAGAAGGCAATAGCAAGACATACTGCAGAAATTATTATCCTTTTAGTCGTGAGCACTGAATTGTGAACAGACTTTCTTAAACTTCACTAAGCATACGGTTATATATACATCAATATTTTCATCAGTCACTGGAGAAAATAGGTTTGCCAGATTTTGGATGCATGACAGAATATGTTAGCTATACAGAATGGAATTGTATAAATTACAGAATCATATTCTCAGGCAACTTTTAAAGTGGTACAGTTTTGTTGTTAAAGGTCACCTGTGAGCATAATGCCTCATATAAATCTATTTTACTTATTTTACTTGCTATGAGTGATAATTTTTAACATCTATATATGCTGACAATTCAAATTGAGTTGGATGCAGGCATCAAATATTTTTCCATGACGCACTGTTCTATATACTTATGAAAAATAACAAATTTGAGTAATTCAAACTATGGTTTTCCTGTCCCTTGTCTAATCGGGTATACACTCTAATGATAATTTTATGCATTATATAAATAAAGAAGAACAGTGACTTCAGAGATTTTCTTGATAATAGGACATGCAGTACAGAAGTCCTCAATGCCTGTCCTGAAACTTCATTCAAGAATGTTTAAGTAAGGCCTTACAATGAACATGTGTGTGTGTGTGTGTGTGTGTGTGTGTGTGTGTGTGTGTGTGTGTGTGTGTGTGTGTGTGTGTGTGTGTGTAAGTGTGTTTTTAGGGGAAGTATGAGGGGACTCAGTGTTAGAGCTAGAAACCTCTACATATGAATCCCACAGCTAAAACAATCAAAATGCAACTGATTAGGCTGTGTATATATTCTTTACATACACATATACATGCATATTACATGTATGTGTAAGTTGCACATATTCATGAACATCTATATATACTTTTTTTATTCTAATTCTTTATTAAATGGGTATGTGTGTTATTAAGCCTTTCCAGTGTGCAGGAATGCTATTTATGGGTAAGTTAGAGGAATATAGTGAGAATTTTGATGGTTCACAAACAGAAGTGAAATGTAATTTAAATCATACTTGATGAAATTTATAGTGAAGCAATATAGCACTGAAACCAAAATGTAACCACTTATGATACAATCCCCCAGAAATATCCTAGAACAGTTTTTCCTGCAATGCATTTAAGAAGGCTTTTACATTATTTTTACTGTTTCATCTTGTTTTGTGAGCCTTATATCCAGATTCATAGATTCATAGATTAGTACTAAGCTAACTGCCCTTGCAAGCCATTGTAAGCCTAGCCAATTATCCCCTGTGAGACTCAAACCCTGCACCTTGTGTTTGTAAGGCAAACACCTTAACCATTAGGCCACCCTCCCAACCCTAGCTTTTCCAGCTTTTGACTTGTTCCTAAACAATGGGCATATTCATGGTGCACATATCTAGTCCTGCAAAAACAGATAAATGAATAATTCCAGTTTCAAAAGTGTGTGTGTTTTAATGTGACTTCATATAATGCCACTATTCTAGCTCCACTCACTGTTTGATCAGTAGTGCTCAGAATAATGAAATTAGACTGAATGGATGGACATGGATTATTGATAAAATAAGTAATGGCGCTAAACTATGCCCTCACTGCCAATGCTGTGATGATGACACTCTTTTTCTTCTTTTATTTTGCCTCAATCCATCCAGATCTGTTTTATTTCAGAAGTTCTACAGACAAGTGAGTAAAATGCACCTCTTTAGCATCTATGAACCTGTTCTGGAACAACAACTTTTGTTTGACAAGTACTTCAAAAACAATGCACTCTAGCAAAAGATATGCCAGACATAATGAGTTGCAAATCTGAAGGCTGGTGTAGTTCTTTCAGATCATATACACACACACAGACACACACACACACACACACACACACACACACACACACACACACACACACACACACACACACACACACGCACACACACAGACACACACACACACACACATGCATATTTGTACATGCCCCACATGTTTACGTCTACATATAGACACACACAAACACATATGCATATTTGCACATGTCCACTTGTGTTTGGCTATGTACATGTGTACACACAATGTTTTGATAAAGTTGCAGTATTTTGACAAAACTTACATTGAGTTTTCATTACCATTATTTTCATTGTCTTGCCCTTCTGTTAGTGAATGCTAATCTAAGTTATTTTCTGTTTTAACAACGGTTTAGTCAAACTGGTCTCTTTTCCTGGTCACAGGATCATAGGTACTCACTAGGCATGCAGTCTAGGAGACCGTTAAGGAGCCTAAGTCAAATCAACAGTTGTCCTAAAGTCTGACTTTGTCACACAGCAGACTAATGAAGGCTGAGGGAATCAAACCCTTTGCAACAGGAAGTAGTTCATTAACAGCTCATAGCCTTAATCCACTGCAACTGCCAGATCATCAACTTAATCCACTGTGCTAATTGCCAGATCACATGTAACCAAATACTGCTTTTTTAAAGTTACCAATCCCTGCCCCACATCATAGTATCATGGTAGTATCATCTACCATATATTACTACCCCCCCAAGATAAAGGCCACCTCATAGCAATCAGAGCCTGCTGTGAAGAAAGGAGGCTTCCAGTAAAGCAGTCGTCATTGTAGCATGTTTCAAATAAATGTACTATCTCTAAACAAGTCGATTATCAATGCAGTTATTCTTTCTTTCTTTACTGGCTTGAAAACCGTAAGGGGATTAACTTAAAAGAACAAATTTCAGGAAGCAGTTGGTCTCTGTTGTTGTGCTAATAGAATATATTTACCAGAGCCAAGTTATGCTTAATTTATATTGTTATGGGGCTCTGAGTTATGAAATCCATGTTGCATCAATGCACTAAACCATCCCTTATTAGAAAAAAAGGAAATAAAACTTTATATAGATTGTTTCACTTTGTTTTCTTTACTAACACTGTGAAAGAAGTCTGTTAGGGATTGTTACAATGGTGGTTTCATTTAATGCATCTTTTAAACAATTAAGCAAACTCAGTCAGAGATGCAAATTGAAATAAAAGGAATACCAGCTATTATTACTACACGTGGCACTTGCAAGGTGTGCTGGAAATAATAGGTCCATAACCCATTGCTTCTCCGTTTTCTGTGATCAGGCTTATGGATGTAGTTCTTCATAACTTTATTCTTTAAATGTCTTTTTACTTAGACCATTGAGTAAAAAACATGCCTGACATTAAAGCATTTTCTGAAAGCAAGTCATGTGTGCATAAGTTCATTGTCTTGTCAACACATAGCTTCTGTTTCTCTGTGAGCTAGTTTGGTGCAGAGTTGTTTAGACAATAAAGTGACAATCAAGCATATTTTAGGTAGCTTGTTCTAAACATTAAAAGAAAAAAGTATAAAACTACCAGATGGTTTGGACTGATTCCTTTCACTTCTGTTTGCTTACTGTGTGACTACAAGCTAGTTACACAAACAGATACCTCTGCTGGGTCACCCTTAAATAGGGACAGTCATGTCCAGTGGACTTGCTTGGTCAACAAATGAATAAAAAAAATGAAAGCTAAGTTCTGGTTTAAGGATGACATGCTGACCAGCTTTCCTCACATTCTATGTGTTCATGTTGTAAGAGGTATTCTGCATATTAATCATCACCCAAGAGAAGGGATTTACTGTGGTTTATTTATTTATTAACAAGGGTAAAGCACTAGTCCATCTGGAAAATGTTCAGGCTCAGTCTATGGAATATAGACATGTTTCAGGTGAAATCAAGCCATAATAAGAGATAGTAAATACAAGATAATTAAGTAGCACAGTTGAGTAATGATGCTACTTTCAACTGTACATTATGTTTTTTAGACTGGAAAGAAGTATTACACTGGTGAGATCAGATCACAAACTAATCTCGCTGGAGGTCCTCATCCCACCCCCACCTGAAATAAAAAAGACCACAGTAAAACTGCCGACTTCACACTTCTAAAGACTAGTGTGGTCTCCTTTAAGGCCCCCGAAAACAGTACTCAAGCCGCTGAATCACTCACAAATGCCTTCTACCAGCACCTGCAGGACTGCATGGATAAGGCAATCCCAAGCAAAACAAAGACTCTCAGGCAAGCGTCCACTCTGGTGGACCCCAGCCATAAACAAACTCTACAACAAAAGGAGAAAGCTACTACAAGATAGAGCAAAATCCTTAAAAGGTAAGACACCCTTGATCACTATAAGTAAAAACTAAGAGCTCTCATAAAATCATCCAAAGCAAATTTTGAGAGAAAATAGCTAAAGACTCAAAAGACAATCATAAGGCATTCTTTAGCTATGTTAGAAACCTGGGAGGAAACTCCCAGATATGCTCAGAACTAGTCAAAATGATGTGAAGATTACTGATCCTACAGACATTGCCAACATACTGGCTGACAGGTTCAGTGCAAACTTCTCCCCTCCCCCAAAGGAGAGATATCTATACCAAACGATTGCAGCCCCCAAACATTTCCAAAGTTAAAACTGCTCTCTCCAAAGCAAAAACACAGCATCCATGGGACCCGATGGTGTCCCCGGCTGTGTGCTCCTAACTCAATGAGGAATTAAACCCACAACTAGGACAGCTATTTAATCAAAGTCTTACCTCTGGATATGTACCCAGGGTGGCACTGCAACTGTGGTCCCACTTCACAAAGGGTGCTTCCACCGACCCTGGAAATTACCGCCTATTAGCTTGACAAGCCTTATCTGCAAAGCCATGGAGAGGATCATAATGGACCTCATAAATAAAGACATAGGGAATTTGCAGACCTTGGATCCCCAGTTTGGCTTTGTCAAAGGCAGATCATGCCTTTTAAACTTGGTTGACTTTTGAAACAGTCACCAAAGCCATTGATGAGGGAAAGGCAGTCCATACAGCCTACCTGGATCTGGCGAAGGCCTTCGATACAATACCTCACTCGGGTATCATTGAAAACTCAGCAGCTTAAATGTTAACCCATACATCACAAGATGGGTTGCAAACTGGCTGAGTGACAGATCCCACAGGGTCAGAGTTGCTGGCGCCATGTCAGACTCAAAGCCTGTCACAAGTGGGGTCCCACAGAGTCCTGGGCCCACTTGTTTGGCATCTACTTTTCAAGTACAAGCAAACACAGGAGGGCTGACAAAGTTTGCAGATGACTGCAAACTGGGAGCCATAGTAGAAAACACATCTGACACAGATATCCTTCAGAAGGGTCTCACAGAAACGGATAACTGGTGCCAGAGCCATGGCCTAAGTTAAATGCCAAAAATGCATAGTCATACCCTTCGGAAAAAACAAGGTTACCCCTAGCTACCAAATAGGTGGCAATCCACTAAGCACAGAAGAAGTTATCAGGGACTTGGGGACCCAGGTTGATTGTAGTCTGTCATTTGACACCCATGTAGCTAAAGTAGTTAGGAAGACCTTCTACATTGCCCACCTTATCATGAAGGATTCTCATCTAGATCAAGGGAGGTCATGGTCTCCCTTTACTCATCACTCATCAGACCAATGATTGAGTACAATGCCCCATTCGAATGTATCTGACCCGACACTTGCAGCAGCTGGAGAGACCACAAAGTTCCTCACCAAAAGGATAAAGGGTCTCAAAAATCTGTCCTATGCTGCCCGACTGAAAGAACTCCAGCTCTATTCAGTTGCTCAGAGGTGACCTTTGCCTAACATACAAGGCCATGTCAAACCCAGATTTGATGAATATGCTTCACCTCAAAAATCTAGATCCACCAGAGCCACAAGGCGGGAGACTTAAACCACACGGCTATTAATGCTGGAGGATAGATTCATCACCCAAAGACTCCCTATGCTGTGGAACAAAATCCCGGTATATGTGAGGCAGAGCACCTCGCTGGCCTTGTTCAAGAGAAATCTTGACCAATGGATGGGAGATCGCAAATATACCCCAGGGATTACCTCAGTGTCACTGCTCGACAGAGGCACAGCAAAATAATGGGTATAGTTCCCCATACTTAAGGGGTGGCGTAAGCCACAAAACGATGGGCTAGGCTTGTAAATGCCCTCGGGCAGATAGCCTAGTATGAACCTATGAACCTATGAACATCAGCTGAAGTCCAGATACTATGTGAAAGACTAATCAAAACAAAACAATTACAGTGGCATAACATGAATTACAATTGCTGACAAATTCTCTGCATAGACTATATATTCAGTGTGTGCAACAGTTGATGCCGAGATGCCTGAAAAAGGCAGAGATTGGGAGCACTGGCGGTAGAACAGAGGGGAGGAGAAAGACAGAAGGGGGTGGAGCTTTTTTACTCAACATGTAATTAATTGCTGCTAAAACATCTCTCCCAACAGATATTCACGTTTCTTGGTAATAGCACTGAAAACATTGCCAAACACTGTCAAACAAGCCCCTATGCACCCCTGTCCTCTCCCATAACCAAGCTTTATCTATACCTGTTGTGGGGTCTCATAGATGTGAGGGGGGGATATGTTTAAAACAAAGAGAAACAGACCTTTTCTCTCTTTTTGACTAAAAGCCAAACCACAGCATGCATGTCAAACCCAGTTATGCCATAGTAAATGCAGTTTTTCTCCTGTGATGGTTTTGGACATGATATTACACTACATGATTAAATGAAGTGTTACCTGAAAGAAGTCCCCATAGCCTCTTTGTTTCGCGAGAAATTTCCCTTCTTGTGGACGTAAAGCATATGACAGATTATAAGACTTTACTTGGTCCACTAGATGTAACTAGTTGCCTCTCTGCTGGACAAGTTGTAAATCACAGTACACAATCCATCCATAGCCTCCTGCCCCTTACTATGACTGCTACATATGCATCCTTTACATTCTTTATTTATTGGCTTGTGTATTTATTTTTTATTTATACTTATACCACCATTTTGAGTTAATACTACAAGAAGACATGGAAATCTTCCAATGTCAGCATAACTGTGTCAGAAAAAAATTCACTTTTCACATTTCTGCTGAATTCTCCTCCTCCATCCTTATAGGTTCATAGGTTCATAGATAGGTACTAGGCTATTGGCCCTAGGGCCTATATAACCCTAGTCAAAAAGTACCCTGACTTTCGCCACCCAAGAAAATTATTTTCCTGTGCCATTGTCGAGCAGAGCTACATAAGTGATCCCCAGGGTTAATTTCCTATCTCCCATCCAGTCATCAAGATTTTTCTTGAAGAGTGCTAATGAGGAGCTTTGTTTGATATAGATAGGTAGTTTGTTCCAGAGTATGGGAAGTCTCTGGGACAGGAATCTATCCCTCCAGCATGTTCTGTTTATTGTGGTGACAAGGTTTAGGTCCCTAGAGCGTGTAGCTCGTACAGATTGGGATTTCTTTAAGTGGAGCATGTCCAAAAGCTCTGGGTTTGACATAGCTTTGTGTGTTAGGCAGAGATCACTTCTGAGTAGGCGATATGTGACAGACTAAAGCTGGAGTTTCTTGAGACGGTCTGCGTAGGGCATCTGTTTGAGGCCAGTAATCCTCTTTGTGAGGTATTTCTGTGGCCTTTCCAGTTGTTGTAGATGTCTTGTGAGGTACATACCAAAAGGGGCATTGTACTCTATAATGGGTCTAATGAGTGATGAGTAGAGGGGAACAATGACCTCTTTTTTCCTGGATGAGAAACCTTTTGTGATGAGGTGTCCCACGTAGAAGGATTTCCTGACTACTGTGGCGATGTGATTATCAAAGGAGAGACTACTGTCCACCTGTGTCCCAAGGTCTCTTATCACACTTTCGGTGTTAAGTAGACTACTGCCTATGTGGTAGTTCATGGATACAGAGTTTTTACCAAAAGGGATGACAATGCACTTTTTGGCATTGAGCTTGAGGCCATGGCTTTGACAGCAGACATCTGTCTCAGCGAGGCCTTTTTGTAGGATGTCCACATCTTTTGGAGTTTTGATGATGGCTCCTAGTTTGCAGTCATCTGCAAACTTCATTAGCCAAAGACCTTCTGTGTTAGCCTGTACTTCAGAGAAGTAGATACCAAACAGGAGAGGACCCAGGACTGAACCCTGTGGTACTCCACTTGTCATGGTCTGAAGTTGGATTTGGAGTCTGCTACTTTCACAATGTGGGTTCTGTCAGTGAGCCAGTTGGCAACCCATCTTGTGACATAGGGACTTATACCTAGTTTAGTGAGTTTATCTATAATTCCAGAGTGGGGGATGGTGTTGAAAGCCTTGGCAAGATCTAGATAGGCTATGTGAACCACCTTACCCTCATCTGTGGCTTTGGTGACTGCTTCAAAGAAGTCTATCAGGTTTAGGAGACATGATCTGCATTTTACAAACCCAAACTGGGTGGGGTCCTGAGTTTGGAGATTACCAGTGTCAGTGTTTATAAGTTCTCTGATGATACGTTCCATAGCCTTGCAGACCAGGCTTGTCAGGCTAATGGGGTGGTAGTTTCCAGGGTCCGTGGTGGCTCCCCCTTTGTGGAGTGGAATAACCGTCGCTGTGCACCATTCAGTGGGTACATAGCCTGAGGTGAGGTTATGACTGAACATGGTACTTAGATGGGGTGCCAATTTGTTGTGTAGTTCATGTAGAACACAGCCTGGGATGTTGTCAGGTCCCATGGATGCTGTGTTCTTGGCTTTGGAGAGTGTGTTTTTTACCTGTGCAGTTGTAATTACAGGAACTTTGCATTCTTCCGGTATAGAGATGGGTCCTTTAGGGGATGAGAGGGGGTAAAGTTAGCACTGAACCTATCTTCCAGGATGTTGCCAATATCAGTTGGTTCTGTATATTTAGTGCCATTGTGCTGTAACTTAGAGCAGATCTGAGTATTGCCATTGAGATTCTTCACATAGCTATAGAATGCTTTGTGGTTGTCTTTAGAGTCAGTAGCAATTTTGTTTTCGTAACTAGCTTTGGAGGATTTTATAAGGGATCTCAGCTTTTTACTGAGGCTGACCAGGGAGTTTCTCCAATCATGGAATTTTGCTCTTTTTTGCAACAGTTTCTTTCTTCTGTTGTAGAATTTGTTTATGGCAGGGGACCACCAGATTGGCTTCCTTTTTTTGGAGGATAGCATCTTGGTTCTGTTAGGGATTGCACGATCCATGCACTTGTGTAAGTGCTTATAAAGTGCATTTGTGTAGGATTCAGCAGTCATACCTCTATTATCCATCAGCATGGGTGTCGTGAAGTTTGCCACTTCTCTCTTAAGAAGTGTGAAGTTGGCTTTAGAGAAAGTTTTTACAGTGGTTTCCCTAATGGGGGTGGGGGAGGGATGTGGATGTCTAGGGTGATTACCTTATGGTCGGACCTGACCAATGAGGAATTGACCTCTGGTGTGGAGCACCGGTTGCCAATGTTGGTAATAACCAGGTCTGGGATATTGCTGCCCCTGGTGGGAGTGTGGATACGTTGATCCAAGGCATTGGAATTTATGAATTGTAGAAAACGTTGAGCACAAGAGTTGGTACATGAGTAGTTTTCCCAGTTAATGGTGGGGTAGTTGAAATCACCCATTATTAGGGTGTTGGGTTGTACCTTAATATTTTCCAGTGTATCAAGAGATGAGGAGTGGGAATCCTGGGGCATGGTGGGGGATCTGTAGCAAGCTACAATTTGGATTGTGGTCTTGCCCAGAGTTAGTTGCACATGGATAGTTTCGGATGCATTATGCTGAGCAACTAGCCTGGAGGTTGTGGATATCCTTAATGAACATGGACACACCTCCTCCTTTAGTGTTTCGGTCCAGATTAGGTGGCCGAAAGGTGTTATATTACTCCTCTTGGTTCTTGCTTATTTCATTTTCATACAAGGTAATCTATGCCTCTATGCTAGATTAATCTGGTTTAATACTTCCCCTGAATTGCTGACCTTGCTCGGTACTTTCTCTTCCTCTGTGATGCTCATACTGAACTGTTTTAGACTTTTCACATGTAGCCCATTTTTTGCTCCATCAGCATGCATGCAGCCCTTTAGTGTGTTGTTGATCATTTCTATTGTCCTTGGAAGTTTGATTTCACAAAACACTTGAGATGTAACAACATGTCTGGTTATTTAAGTGATTGCGATAAGCTGACTAGTCCAAGGAATCCAAGAATGACTATCTAAAGTTTAATAATAAGCTGGGTAAGATGCTTCAGAGAAAGATCTTAGTCCTCCCATATTCACTGAAAGTGATTTTAGCAAGTTCATTTCATTTCATTGGCATTCCCTCAAACTCTATTTTTCATTCACCAAATGTGCATGTGTGTGGTTTGACTGCCATGTTAACATTTGAGAGAGTTTTATTTGCATTTTGTTTCTTAAAAAATAAATTAGAAATTGAAAGATGCAATGCTCAGTTATATATTTTTTTTTGAAATGCAGAAACATATATTTTGATACCAAGTGAAAAACAAGTAGTCAGTGAGGTCTACTAATTATTTATTGGCTAAATTAATGGTCTTTCCCACACACATTCATACAAACAGACATGATTGCTTGTATGATTGCATCTGGAGTGTTTCTCCCTGGGCCTCCGCTGAAAATTGACTGATTCCAAGTCGGACTTTCCCAGTAAAACAAATGTAAAATAAATAAAATAAAATAAACAGTAAGAAAGGCCATATGTATAGCTCATCTGCTATAATTTCTCTTTGCAATACCACTGAACTACGAATTGGGCGTACAATCGTAGTAGTTCAATTGTTGTTAAAAAAATGCTATACTATCGTTGCATATAATTGTATACAATTTTATTTGCACTGAATGTGATCACAACTCTATTATAACTACACTGTCAGGCAATGCTGTACTACCTATGTACATAATTTTATGCTGAATGCACTTTTTATTGTACTGAGGAGCTTTTCTCCTCAGGCCTCCACTGAAAACAAGCTCTGTATGGCCCAGTGGGATTTCCCAATTAACAAACTGCAAATAAACAAATAAATAAATAATTAAATACAATTTCATTTTAATAATTCTTTATCACTGGATACCTAGGCCAAGCACCTTTCATCCTCAGGCTAGTCCATCTTGATCTCGTACATCTGTTTTTTGAAAGTCGGTGCACACGTACACTGCACGGCCTTTCTGAAGTACTTCAAAGTTTCCATCAGCCTTCTCGTCTACTTTTATGAAGAGCATGTTTGGTGCATTTTTACTTTGTTTTATGGATCTATGTTTTATTCCTTTGAGTTGTCTTTGTCGTGCGTCTGTTACTATACCGATGAGGTCTCCAGAATAATACACACTACCCTACATCTGGTTTTTGCCACTAATTTGTTTGCAGATTTACCTGCTGTCTATAAAAAGGGACAGTAAGAATGACCTCTACTTTTGCAGTAAATACTCCTGGTCTCGTAAACTTGTTGGTCGTGGTAATCTTGAGCATGAGTGCTGTGAGTGACACTTGTTCTTACTTCAGCACATCTGTGCTACTTTACTCAAATCGCACTCCACAGTGACAGTATTTGTGTGTGATTGCTCCTGAGACAGCAAGAATCCATTAAATGAACTGCAGTACAATCAAACACAATCTCCTTGAGTTTGCGTTTCTGACATGTACTTCTAGATATATCATCATTATAGATGGTAATTTCTCTACTTTCAGTTCCTACTTATGTACAGGATAAGTATCTGCATTATCTGGGATGTGTTTGACTGCTCGGATATGATTTCCTGCTGCTAGTTATTTACAGTTGTTTATAGCTTTGCTGCTTTTGTGGCATAAGTACCTGTTTATTCATATGTGTCTAATTACTTCACGTTTTGTTTTGTACTGTGTACAATAACATACGTGCTTCTTTGTAGCATAATATAGGTTCATTGAGAGCCTTACTCACAGGGTCACCTCTGTAGAAGGGTGCTACCTGGTATGGCTAAACTGGTTAACAAAATATAAATAAACACACACATGCATGCATACATACATATGTAAATAATCACCCCCATAATTACTGACCTTCGTCACTCATTTTTCGTACTGCTTCCTTACCTTCAGTTCATTAGGTAGGGGTAGCTATATAGCTCCACCTCATCTTTTCCTGTTGCTTTTTTTTTGCCCTGCTTTCCAGATGTATCATTTTGAAGTAAGTTTAACCTAACATAGTTTAACTCATTCTTATAGTCTCTACTAAGCTTTTTCTCATACTGCATGTACCTTATCTTGTGTGAACCTCATTCCATAAATATATGTATTCTGTTTGTTGCGTATTTGTAGGTATTTATATTTCATAACCAGGTAGGTAGACTGATCCATTACTGGATCTTTCTGAATGTGAAACTGGAAATACAGTATGGCGAATACTGCAATCCTGGCAAATAAACAGTCAAGTCAGTATTACAGTCATGCAGAACATGGCAAAGAAATAGTTATACTCCTAAGATTAAGAATAACACAAAACAGTGATGCTCTTCACTTCATTAAGGTAGTTAAATCCTCCACCACAATCTCTTTTCTGTGGAATAATAAAGTTTTGGATTTTATAGTCTATGTATTTTTTTCTTCTACCATTAGCTGAGCTTGTAAAAATCTAACCCTACATCACAATTAGCCCACTGCTGCAGACATTGAACCTGGGCCCCTGGTTTGTGGCTCAAAGAGCACCTTCTGTGTGCTGCCTGTACCACCAGCGTCCTGTGCATATCTGAGGGGCGCGTTTATGTGCATCACTGATGGCAGACCTCACGCTGTTATGCAGAGCTTAAACTTTGTGCATGGCACCATGGCCACTAGAGGCATGCCATCTACTATGAACTCTAATGAGCTCACCTCTGTTAGGCAGAAGGAGACTTTAACAGTTCCTGACTTTAGCCATAACCATCAGAATCCTATAGCCGATAGTTCATGCAAACAGAATAAAACAGATATTGCCGTTATTGATAGAGAACGATCAAACAGGATTCATTAAAAACAGAAATACATACGACAATATAAAGAGAATTTTGTCCTTTATTGATTTTGTAAACAAAACAAAAAATAAAATGAATGTCATTTGCTTACATATTAACAGTGCATTTGATTCCGTGAATTGGGATTACGTTTGGCTTGCACTGGAGGAGTATGGATTTTCGAAAAATTTTACTTCACTAATAAGGTCTCTTTATGATAAATCTTCGGCATACATAAAAATAGGATCCTGTTTGTCAAGCCTATTACCACTACAAAAGGTACAAATCAAGGCTGTCCACTTTCTCCTTTGTTATTTGCATTAGTAATAGAACCATTAGCAAATTTCATATGTGCAAATCCAAACATTCAAGGAATTCAACTAGATACTGACCTTGAGTTAAAGATTCAACTATTTGCAGACAACATTTTATTGACTTTAAAAGAAGGTAATACACTAAAAGAACTATGGAAAACAACAAAACAGTTTAAGAAGGTTTCTGGACTATCATTTAATGAAAATAAAACCGATATGTTACGAATAAATATGAACAAAGAAGCATTAAGTAAAAAAATATCATAAATATCTAGAAATGATATAATCAAATATTTAGGAGTTAAAATTACAAATTACATAGATGCAACATTGCAACTAAATTACAAAGACATTTTGGATAATATCAAAGAACTCATACAAAAATAGAATACGCTATTTTTTAACCATGAAGGAAAGACTCCATGTAGTTAAAATGATTATATTCACAACAATTCTGTATTTTGTACAGACTTGCTCACTACCTCCACCAAAATCATATTTAAAACAATTTGAAGGGTTAACAATGAAATTCTTATGGTATCCTAAAAAACCAAGAATTGCCCTAAGACATCATTTTGACAAGTGGGAAGAAGGTGGAATAGGCTTGTGAAGACTGGTAGAGAAGGGTGGAGGCTGCCAGCCTACCCAGATAGAATTGCGCAGATAATTCTGTCATTTGTTAATATGAATGTAAACTACTGGCTTGTTGTCTTAAATGTAAAGAAATACTGTTACATGTGGAACTGGAAATAAATGTGACAACAGTGCACTCTGTAAAGCATGTGGTGACCCTTTGAAGTGGTCAGTGGTGCCGAAAAGTCTAGATGAAGAAATTCTGTTTATTGTTTTAACCAAGAGTTAAATTGCTAGATTTAAACATGCAAATTTATTTTTATTGCTCTGTTCCTGACCAGCTGCAAGATAACAAAAGGGAGATGTTAAGAATGTAAATGCAGTTAATGTGTAGCCTGGGAACACCAGGAAAGTATAAAGAGATGATGTAATGTTTATCAGAACTGCAGTTTCAATTTAAACAGAGAGAATCAGAAGGCATTAAGCATTTTTGTCTTGACCATCCAACTCATCAGCACTCTGCCTGTTTTCTTATGTAAGTTATTTTAGACTTGTGTTTTCTTTTAGGGATAGCTAGAAGCTAGAAAGATTAGACTAAGTGTTTTTCTGTGATGTCAGAACTGTACTACTGAATTATTTTAAGTACTTCTGTGTGATCTCTGAACTCTTCACTAGCGCTGACTGTGTAGTAGAAAGTATTGTCTTGTAGTTTTAATTATTTATTATTAAATATTTTAAAACCTTTTAACTGTGGCTGGTTTGTGTAGAGATACTTTAAGCTCTAGAGTACATTGCATATTTATAGTGATTACTGTACCAAGTCACTCTAATAAGCCTTGACTGTTTAGTCACATCTACCAATTCGATAATAATATTGCACAGTAATAATTGGACACCCTTTTAAGGGCCTTTGAGTAGCTGATAAATATTAGCTGGGTGGTGGCAGTCATTACTATCATATAGTCTGGGTAAAAGGGGCACAGCTGGAGAACCTGTGCCAGCCTTCCCCAGAAGTGTCTGTGTGGTTGTGTAAACTCTTATCTCAAAGTGTGGGTGTGTCAGCTACTTGGGCAGGGACATGAAGCACTGGTTGGACAGAGAGGGTGCTGGAGATTTTAGCTTGCCCAGCTAGGCTGAGATCTGGACCCTATAGTTGTGCCAGTGGGGAGTCTTATTGGGGACCTGGGGAGCAAGGGAGCGACCAGCCCTGGACTGACTGTGATCTCTGTGTGCTTTTAAAGGAAATTGCACTTTACTGTGTGTATTTGTTATCCTTTCCTTTCATATGAGATGCCCTCTCTGGTGTTAGTAGTGAGGATTGAGGTTCTTTGATTGCTGGGCCAGGGCATGGGTGTCACAAGGCTTACCAGATTTAGAAGGATGTATACAATCGTCAGCTTTAAAAACAGTTTCTCTATGGTTAAACAAAAAATATACTTCCAAATGGAAACTAGTACAGGAAAAAATCTTGGTAAAAAACACTCATGATACAATAAATAAACATATGGAAATAGTACTGAATAGCTTACTTTGGTTAGTGAAGGAATATATGGCAACAGGGAAACACAAAAATATAAATTCTAACTACATTATCAATACCCTAAAGTCTTTTATGAACTTTGTAAACAAAAATCCGGATATAAAAGCATGGTCTTTTTTCATATTCCCAGTAGCATATACACAAAATAATAGTATAACTCAGGACTCAATAGCAGTTAAAACACTTAGTAAGTATGGTCTAATTTACTGGCATCAGTTGATAAACACTAATAAAGTACTAATGATAGAGCAAATTATTAGTGAGTTCAACCTTGAAAATATCATGTGGTGAACACTGTAGGGATTAAGACAAACAATTTTAAACCAACAGGCAATAATGCAGAAGTCTGTTAGGGAAAAGGTTTCTAAGATCATAGAGCAGTTAATAATGCTGATGGAATTTCCCACAAATGGGAAAGGAATTTTATCAGTATTGTACAAATTAGTTAAAGAAACAAGAGTTCATAATAAACAACATATATGGAAACACTATGCAACAGTTAATAGTAAAATGCCAGATGTTAAAGATAAAAAAAACTAATTCTTACATCTCTAAAGCTAACATCTTTATCACCATATTGGCAACTTTTCACATAGCAATTTGTACATAGAACATACTTAACACCACACAAATTAGAACTAATGTATAATAAAGAAAATAGATGTTGGAGGTGTAAGTCACAATCAATAGCCAGTTGGTAATACATGTTCTATGAATGCCATTCACTTAAACAATATTATAGCAATAATCCAAGCTTGGGTGTGGGTAATGCTGGATTTACCCACGGTTGGTGTGGTTTGTTCACAAGGGCGAAGCCCGAGTGGCCAAACAAAGACAACTGTGGGTAAATCCAGCATTACCCACACCCAGAAGTGTTATTGCTATTATACAATGACATTATTTAAGAAAAAAAAACCTTACTTTTCTTAAATAATGGCATTGTATAATGCCTCCTTGCTGCCCTTCTGCAGCTGTCTGGTATTCTGCAGCAGTTCTGATGTACTGCGCATGCATATGCTTACGCAGTACATCAGAGCTGTGGGTGGAAGCAACGGAGAAAGCAAGATCTCCGTTGCTTTTTGCAAACTGTCTCGCTATGTTAAAGGAGTAAAAAAAAAAGACTTATACGAATGGAAAAAGTCTGGGCGACCGGACCTTTTTCCATTAGTATAAGTCTGATTTACAACATGCATGCTGACCAATCAGCATGCACGTTTTGGAATATTAATGGGGGGGGTCATTGTATAATGGGAAAGTATTAACTATTTATTACAGGCACTGTTCACTGATAATTTCCAACTTACAAAATCTCTAGTTTTGTTAAATACACCTGTGCCATCTTGTGTTCCAAGGCAAAAATATGTAATTTTGTGGACTCTCCTTGCTATTTCAAGGAAAAAAATTACACAGAACTGGAAAGCTGTAACTCCTCCCAATTTTAAACATTTCAAGAACATGGTTTAATCAGTCTCGCAGTTTGAATTGAAAACAGTCAAGGAAAGAACAGAACAACCTGCTTCTTTAAGCATTGCCTGGCAGAAAGTAAATCAAGTGCTGGGAACACCAACCATCACAACCCACACATAGAAATGCAAACCGTGTTCTTGAAATGTTTAAACCATATAATCTAATTCAAAGATACATTCAAGAAAACAAAGTTTTTCAAGTATAGACATCCCATGTAAATTGTTGGTTTTGTAATGTTTGTTTTTGGAATTGTTTCTCCACTTTAAGCTCTGACTATGTAAATATTTCTTTGATATACATACTGTATATATGTTTATGTTTATGAAAATTAACAAAAATGTATTCAGTAAAAAAAAAAGAATCCCATGGCCCAATCATATGTCTGCACCCTCCCAGAAGAGATTGGAAAGCAAACTACCAGCAAACATCTTCACTGCCTGACCTTCTAGTTAATGTTTTGCCACATTACTGCTGACCTCACGAAGAACAGTTTTGTTTATATCCACATTGTGGCTGGCCTCCCAAATGTTTGTGTCTTTCGGCTTTTTCCCGGTTAGGGGTCGCCACAGCAGAACTCCGGTCCGCTAATGATTGGCAGTAGATTTTTACGTGCTGGTTTGCCGGACCTAATGCACAACCTTCAACGAAGGAACACCCATTCACGCATGTCGCCACACAGAAGATGCTCTAACTGAGAATCGAACGGGCAATGTCTAACTGTGAGGCGACAACGCTACCGCAGCACCACCACCGCAATGTGGATGGCCTCCCAAATAATAATGTCATATAGATCGAGTCTTTCCCATTAGTTATCAGAAAAAAAGAAAGACTTTCCTTACAGTCAATTTGAAAATCAAATAGTTAAATAACTACATTTTGTGCTGATATAGCCATCCTTTGTTGTATAAATATCTTAGTATGTTTCACTGATTTATTACTTGTGTACTGTATAAATGTTTTACAGAATTGCTTTAGTGCACACTTTTACTATCTAAAACCAGTGTGTTTTCCTGCCAAAGACAGTAGACATGTATTGGCCCTAGAATGGCCTTATAAGTGATTAGGCAGTGCAGTGGTGCAGCGGTTAATGCTGTCGCCTCACAGCAAGAGGTTCTCCGGTTCGATTTTCGGCTGGGATGCCTTCTGTGTGGGGTTTGCATGTTCTCCCTGCGTTTGTGTGGGTTTCCTCCGGGTACTGCGTTTTCCTCCCACATTCTAAAGACATGCTTCTGGAGCGTTTCTCCCCGGGCCTCCGCTGAAAACAGGCTCTGTGGAACCTAGTCGGACTTTCCCGGTCAACAAATGATAAATAAAAAATAAAAATAAAAAATCTGTTTAAGTGTTTTGAATGCTTATTTATATTTGTTTACCGGGATACTGTGCTGATCTCAGTGGACCATTTGCAGACACAGCCTGGGTGAATAAGATCGCATAAGAAATGAATAAAACATGTGGAGTGAACACGTAGAATGTGGCTTTGTTATGTCTTAAAAAATATCATTGTCTGAGCAGTGGAAAGTACAGTTACTGGACTTTGCTGACCTGCTCTTTCTTACGTTTGAACCATATGCTGAATGCAGGCAATGGAATGCACATGTTTATATTGTTTCTGCAGTGTAGCCGGTACTACCACAGAATTACAGGTCCATATTAAAAACACGAACGCTTATTTACCTGAATACCTAAATGCCGATACATATTCCGCGAATCGCAAATACACCGAATGCCCTAAATCGCGAAATTCAATAACTTGAAATGTCATAGTTGCCCTATTCCACTGCCTGCTACATACTACCCACACAAACAAACTAAATAAACCACATACATACACTAACCAAAACCCTACTTCAAACCCTAAACTAAACCCTACTTCTAACCCTACAGTAAATCTTGCATATACCACCATGTATGCACTTAACTTAACCCGCACCCTAACCCAAAGGTCCGTAATTATCACACACTTACCTTAAAAAGCTATAACCAAACAAACTAAAATAATCTACACACATACACTTAATAAAACCCTACTTCTAACCCTACACTAAATCTTACATACACTCCCATCTATGCACTTACCTTAACCCGCACCCTAACCCTAAGGTCCGTAACTATCGCACACTTACCTTATGGAGATAGCTCCACAGAAGGGCCAACCATGACGATTCGACGTTTCCGATTTCGTGATTCAGGATGATCAATGTTTTTGCGGTTCGATAAAGACGTGTCGGCGTTTAGGTATTCGGGTAAGTAAATGTTCGTTCTTTTAATATAGACCCAGAATTACAGCTCAAAATAAATACACAAAGTGTCCACCTGCATTAGGTCATCATATCAAATACTAATGTGTTTATGATATATAAGTTATCAACTTCAAGTAGCATGTGTGAAAATATACTGTTCCATGATTAAAATATATCCCCCACTTTATTTACACTATACCAAAACAAATAGATTAGTAGAATGTGGACCAAAAACTGAAACTATGTTGTCTAAGGCTCAGTGCTAAACTTAGCACACAACAGGCACAGAGAGAAATGTTAAACTGCGTTGTATAGGCATGTGTCAAAATGCACTCTTCCAGGATTAAATATATCCGCGGTGTATTTGCTGTGCAGTTGTGCTGCAAAGAAAACAGATTACTAGGCTATGAGCTTAAAATAACTGGAATTATGTCATACAGAAAGTAATGTTACACTTAAAAGACACTGAGCCCTGAGGTAAAAATGTCACACTGCATTGGATCATATTTATCACTGTACAGAAAAACTTGTATTAATAGTTGAAGGTCTTCTGAGAAACAGTTTTATTTGGGAAGATAATAGCACACACAAAAACACAGTTTTGTAGAGGCAGATGCTTTAGAAAACACTTAGAAGGTACCTTAGCAAAGTCTGTCAAAGTATGTCAGCCTTTGTCACTGTGTAGAAGATCTGTCTTGATCTTTAAAGTTATATAACATGTAATGGAGCAGTAAAGTAAAAGCTGGTGTTAGGCTATCTGGCAGTCAAATTGCTGTAAGGTCTGTAAGGTCTGTGGAGAAATCATTATTCAGAGATGTGATACAATCTTGGGGATGAAGCCATAAAAGTGCTGATAATTAACTGTAGTCAGATGGGGACTGCAGAGATATCAGATCACAGCTCAGGAGTTGGGGCATTTATTTCAGGTAAGGTCCCTGGCCTTAATTTGTTATATGGGGGGTTTATAACAAATTTTAAATAACGTAGCCTGTGGAGCTGAAATCATTTATCAGAGTCTCTATGTGTACACTGTTTGACTGAGGAAGTCAGTTAACATTGCTACTCCTTTGTCAGCTTTGGGAAGAGTGACTTTTGTCTGGTGGGTCTAATAGGTGCATAGGTGTGTACTAGGCTAATGGCCCTGGAGCCTTTACAAGCCTAGCCCAAATAATTGCCCAGGCAGCGTGCCACCCGATGTTAGTTCACAGTGTCCCTATCCAGTAGGGCAACTGGAATGACCCTGGAGTGACCTTTCTGTTACCCATCCACTCATCAAAATTTCTCTTGAAGAGGGCCAGTGAGGTGCTCTGCTTGACATGAATGGGAAGCTTATTCCAGTGTATGGGAAGTCTTTGGGAGATGAACCTGTCCCTCCAGCATGTTCTGTTAATTGTGGTCATGAGGTTGTGATCTCTGGAGTGTATGGCATGGGGGGATTGGGATTTCTTTAGGTGTAGCATTTCAAGTAGGGCTGGGTCAGACACGGCTTTGTAAGTCAAGTAGAGCTCACCTCTAAGTAGACGATAAGAGACTGAGAACAGCTGAAGTTTCTTGAGTCTGTCCATGTAGGACATGTGTTTAAGGCCTAGGATCCTTTTTGTGAGGTACTTTTGTGGCCTCTCCAGCTGTTGTAGGTGTCTGGTCAGGTACATGCCAAATGGGATGTTGTATTTGATGATTGGTCCAATGAGGGATGAGTAGAGAGGAATGATGACCTCTTTCTTCCTGGATGCAAAACCTTTGGTTATAAGATGTGCCATGTAGAAGGACTTTCTGACCACAGTGGTGATGTGGTGGTCGAAGGTGAGGTGGCTGTTAACCTGGGTGCCCAAATCTCTTATGGCTCCTTCAGTGTTTACTGGGCTCCCATCAACGTGTTAATTTGTGGGAAGTGAGATTTTTCCAAAGGGAATGATAATGCATTTTTTGGCGTTAAGCTTCAGGCCATGGTTCCGACACCAGTCATTGGTCTCAGAGAGGCCCTTTTGTAGGATGTCTGCATCACTTGGGAAGTTGATAATGACTCCTAGCTTGCAGTCATCAGCAAACTTGGTCAGCCAGCGTCCTTCCGTGTTGGTCTGGACTTGTAAGAAGTAGATGCCAAACAGGAGAGGGCCCAGGACCGAGCCCTATGGGACTCCATTTGTGACTGGTCAACAGTCTGCCTTGGAATCCACAACTTTCACTCTGTGGGTCCTGTCTGTGAGCCAATTTGCAAGTGATGTAAGGATTGATGCCTAGTTTGGCGAGTTTATCAATGATACCTGAGTGGGGAATGATATCAAAACGTTTATGTCACGTTATCAAAAGATGAAAATAGCGAACGCTATTTCATCGGCCCCAAAACATCGAAACATGAAAATATCAAACATTCAGAACAGCAAATTTTTTCCCATGGAAAAAATCCGCTGCTCCGAAACACATACACACAACACAAGCACATCAAACAAACAGCAACCACACACATACACTTAAATTCCAACATCTAACACTACACTAAACTAAACATACACTACTATCTACCCACTTACCTTAACCCAAACCCTAACCCTAAGGTCCATCACTATCACACACTCACCTAACCCGCGCCCTAACCCTAACCCTAACTCACTTAAACTGCCCCTAACCCTAAAGTCTGTCACTATCGCACAGATGCCTAACCCGCACCCTAGCTCACTTAACCCACCCCTAACCCTAACGTACCAACAATCACACACTTACCTGAACCCAACCCGTAAATTCCACCACAGCGCTAAGAATAGCGAAGCCACAGAAACGGCCAACCAAATTCTTTCCCAAAGAAATAATTCGCTGTTCTGCAGCTTCGCTATTCTTAGCATTCGCTGAATAGTGTTCGATATTAGAACATTCAAAGTTTTAATACTTCGATGTTCTGATATAGACCTGTATCAAAAGGCCTTGGCCAAGTTGAGGTAGGCTGTATGCACTGCCTTACCCTCGTCCACAGCCTTGGTGACTGCCTCGAAGAAGTCTACCAAGTTCTGCAGGCAGGACCTCCCCTTGACAAAGCCAAACTGTGTGGGGTAAAATGTTTCTAGAGTGTCTATATCTTTGTTAAGCAGGTCCATGATGATGCACTCTATAGCTTGCATACCAGACTCGTTAGGCTAATGAGGCTATAGTTCCCAGGGTCTGTAGTTGCTCCCCATTTATGGAGTGGGATGACTGTAGCGATGATCCATTCATTAGGGACATAGCCTGAGGTAAGGCTGTGATTGAACAGGGCATACAGATGTGGTGCAGTTCATTTTGTAGCTCATGTAGGATGCAGCCAGGGATATTATTAGGTCCCATGGACACTGTATTCTTGGCTTTGGACAATACAGCTTTTACCTGTGCCTCAGAAATGATTGGTACTAGGCTTTCTTCTGGTATTGTGATAGGGCCCTTGGGGGGGTAAAGTTGGCACAGAGTCTGTCGGCCAGTATGTTGGCTATATCTGTTGGCTCAATATAGGAGCTGCCATTGTGAAATAACTCAGAGCAAATCTGGGTATTGCCTTTGAGGTTTTTGATATAACTATAAAAGGCTTGTGATTGTTTTTGGTGTCAGCCACAATTCTGCCTTTATATCTGGCTTTAGAGGATTTGATAAGGGAGCTCAGCTTTTTGTTGAGACTGATAAGAGTGGTTTTCCAGTCTTGCGACTTCAATTTTTTCTGCAACAGTTTCTTGCTTCTGTTGTAGATTTTATTGATGGCTGGGGACCATCAGATTGGCTTCCTTTTTTTGGAGGAGAGCATCTTAGTTCTATTTGGTATGGCAAGGTCCATGCAATTGTGTACATGCTTGTACAGTGCATTGGTGCATGATTTGGCAGTCATGCAGCTATTTTCCATTAGCATGGGTGACGAAATGTTAGCCACCTCTGTTTTTAGGAGCTCAAAGTTGGCTTTAGAGAAGTTGTTCAGGGTGGTCACCTTAGCGGGGGTATAGGTGAGATGGAGATTTCCATGGTGATCAGATTGTGGTCAGATTTAACCCAGGAGGAATTGACTATAGGTACGAAGCAACGGTCTTCCATGTTGGTGATAACCCGGTCGAGGATGTTGCTTCCTCTAGTGGGGGTCAGAATTCTTGGAGGTATTGGTCTTCCATGTTGGTGATAACCCGGTCGAGGATGTTGCTTCCTCTAGTGGGGGTCAGAATGAGCCAGTCCAGGGCATTGGAACTGATAAATTCCAGAAAGCGTTTGGCCTGTACCTTGGTACTTGAATAGTTTTCCAAGTTGCTGGAGGGGTAGTTGAAGTCACCCAGTATGAGAGTATTGGGTTGGACCTTGATAGATTCCAGGGTACTTAGGAGCTTGGAGTGAGAGTCTAGGGACATGTTTGGGGTTCTGTAGCAGGCTATGACCTGTATCTCCGTCTTACCCAGTGTTAGTTGTACCTTAAATATCTTGGAGGCATTATGCTGGGCTACTAGTCTAGATGTGTGCGTATCCTTTAAGAGTATGGAGACACCACCGCCTTTGGAGCTTCCAGACGTATTCTGGGGCGAAAGGTATGGAATGAGTTGTAGCCTGGGAGCGCAGGCGTGCTTTCTGCCTCTTTAAACCAGGTCTCCATTACAGCACAGATGTCGACATTCTCCATTTTGAGGAGAGCTTTGAGTGAGTGCATCTTGAGATTTAGACTTCTAGCATTGAGCAGCATGGCCTTCAGATTGCATTTGTTTGTAGATGTTACGGTGAAATTTTGGTTTTCGGAACACTGCCTACAAAAGGCACTATAGGGATGGCAAGAGCCAGTACCCAGAATCCCAGGGGTGACAGATGCAGGCCGTCTCTCCCAAAGCATCGAGGTCTGTCAGTTGTTGTCCCAAACTGACAGATATTGGATCCCCTTAGAATGACATGAGAAGCTTAGCCAATTGTTGAAGTCAATAATTTTCTGCTCGTACTGTGGTATCATTCTGGGTGACGGTAGAATACTGGTCAGGGCTAGGGTCATACCTGCCTAGGCCACATAATCCAAGAGTTCCATCACATCTCTTTTCATGTAGTCTAGGGAGGTACATTTCAGGTCATTAACACCCACATGGGCAATGACTGAGTCATATCTGTACTTGTTGCGGAGTGCCTGAGTGCATGTGTTATGTGGCAGATCCTGGCACCTGATATACAACTGACTGTCACCTTTCCTTGTTCAATCTAGTGAGTGGGACATCAGTGCGCCTCACAATTGAGTCTCCTATGATTAGTACATTGGGCAAAGAGTTTTGCCTTAAGGGCATGGGTTGAGGGGCACACTATGGCGGTGAGCTATGTGTTCTAGGGTTGGTGTTGTGTTGTGGTGGTCGAATGCATTTCTGTCTAGGGGGTCTCTGTTGTTTGGGTAAATTTTTATTGAGAGCTTCCCCAAAGGTGGGGGTATGGTTTGTGTTTCTATGTGTGGGTTGTGATGGTTGGTGTTTGGAGGACTGTGTTCTATGTAGTGAGTTGCAAGTGTTGACCTTCCCCTCTTGACCAGCTAGTCCAGTCTTGGTTGGACCATACACTGTTTCCAGTTTGGTGATATAAGTGCATCTCTCACAGGTGTGAGTGTTGGAAGGCAAGAGGAGAGGGTTGTCTTTGTACATTAGACAGTTGCCACACTGTCTCAGAATGCCAAAGTGCACCAGGTGAGCAAGAGAAGCAAATTGCCCTACAATCATACCAAGAGGGGTGGTAATAGCTAATAAGTACTGGTGCTGTTAATGCGTAGGAAAAGCTAGTGCTGATAACACCTAGGTGTGATACAATAAATGCTACAAAAGCCTGTTAAAGTTGTTGTTCTTCTTTCGGCTTTTCCCGTTTAGGGGTTGCCACAGCGGAACTCCGGTCCACTAATGATTGGCAGTAGATTTTTATGGTGCCGAGGTGCCAGCTCGATGCCCAACCTTCAACGAAGACACGCCCATTCACGCATGTCTTTCGAATGCCACTCGACCGCGGGGAGGACATGCAGACTCCACACAGAAGGCGCTCCAGCCGAGAATTGAATGGGAAAACCTCTTGCTGTGAGGCGACAATGCTACCGCTGCACCACCGCAGCAGTTACAAAAGCCTGTTAAAGTGCTAGCTGATTAAGGTAATTGAAGTGCAAAAAGTAAACAAACAAGCACATTAATCAGTGTTGGTCACGTTTCTGTGAATCAATTCTGCTCAGCTGCTAATGCAAGTTAACAGCAGAATAAAATCAAAATATCTGAGGATGTAAAGATGAAAGAGGCAGTACATGCAGGAATATGTATGCCATTTAAAATTGTTTAACTATGTTGAAATTGGGTGAGTAGTATCAGGCTTAAAAAGAGGGTTTTATGCTTGGGGTGAGTAGTATCAGGCTTAAAAAGAAAGTTTTATGCTTGGGGTACTACACCCATTTTACAACTAACTTGCCTCTCCACATCCCAGTTCCATTTGATCCCCAGTTCCAGCCACATACCAGCCCCATTGCCAGCTTTTGCATGTACGTAATGACTAGAAATCCATCTACTGATTCTATATGCATTTACTAGAGCCCTAATTCTAATAGTCATGTAAATGACATAAAAAAGTGCAGCTGTGTGATGTGTGACACAACAAATATGATATTCTAAGGTAGAAAACACACAGCAGTATGTCTCAAGCAATGAGCAAAGGGGGTTTCCGGTGGTGATTTCAAATTGTCAACAGTAGACAAGTAACCTACAGGTGTATGGCACACATAAAAAATTATTGTAATTATTTGTTGAGAGTTACAGTTTTAATATTTAATCTTCAAATTACAAAACAAACACTGTAATATACTTGGCTACTGTCTAGAAATAAAACAAAAATCCCTTACTACTTTAAAACAAAATACTTTAATACTTTAATACTTTAAAACAAAATGTCTTTATTAACAGGAAGCAAAATATATTGTGTGATCATGTAGGCACAATCATTAAAGACGTCTAAAATAAGCATTAGTTGATCTCTAGAAGAATGTGTTAGGACTAATGAGATAAATCTCTGGCCATGAATTTTGCTGGCGCTCATTTAGTTTTATTGGTGCTCACTATTAGCATGAATGGTTAATAAAAATTCTAAAGCCAAGAACATCTCCACCAAAAATACCCTTGAATATTTACAACCCTATTTTGGTCAGGCCAATTTTCAAGAAGTACCATCTTGTACACACTAAATTTGAAATATTGCACTCACTGAAAGACATTTTGTACTTGCTAAATGAGAAATCTTGTACTCTGTAATTAAGAAATGCTGTATTGACTGA